>NW_010100408.1:35069-56098 GCF_000699245.1 Pterocles gutturalis
ACAGAATTTATCCTGAAACATTTAAGGATAACAGGTGTTCTAGAACAGAAATTCAGTAAATTTCTGTCATTATACCTTTCAGTTGATTTCTAAGACAGTGATTCTAGTTGAGCTAAAGCGCTACTTTTGATGTTTGGGTTAACTGAACACACAATGATCATGAACATAATAAAATGAAAATTCATTCTTGGAATCACTTGAGAACCAGCAGAAAAAGTATTATTGTAGCTCCAGATGTAGTGGCAATTGTCCAAGACACTTGGCTTAACAAGCCTCATCTTGCAAAAACGTCAATTGACTTTTCATGATCACACCATGAGAACTGCTGCATGATCTAAGGCAAGATGATTGCTTCTAGGACATGCTTATATGAATGTTCCTTCATTTTTATGGCTGATGTGACAGTTCTGAAAACAAAACCTCTACTGTTATATTTTTTGTTTTACCATATATGTGTTTGCATTACCAGGTAAATAACACTGTGTTGGTTTGACTCTCACTTTACTGGGCCATTCATCATTGATTTCTTGCACTATTAAATGTAACAGCAGTCTTGGTTTTCATATACCTGTGCTTTCTGACATGCTTTTTTTCCCCCACGAAATAACATTTTGCATGACTTTTCCTTACCATGTATTTTAATTCCAATAATTATGGACAAGTTAGGGAAAGTAAAAATCAGGAAGTGTAAAAACTGAGATCCTACTTCTGGGAGATTAAAAAAAAACTCCACTCATCCTTAGATACACAGATAGGTTAATGACAATGAAGCAATTCCTTTTGGCTTCATTATTTCAATTATAATTGAAAATGAAATATTTTGAAATGCTTAATTTTATGAAAAGTCCTCAGGTTTTGTCTTCCTGTCTTGTTTGGGACAAAGTCAAACTTCAGAGTTTCTAGAGTTTCACAGTCATGTATAATAATAATATCTGTGATGAAGCAGTTGCATACCTCCTCTTTTAACAAAGCATTGTAACAATAAAGGCTCAGGATTTCTTAAATCAATATCTGGATGCATTTTAAATATTTACTGGGCAGATATTTCTTCATAGATTGCTTGATTGACTAAAGGAAACAAGATTTACAGGCACATATTTATGGCACTGGTGCTTCCTGGAGGATGGAATACAAATCTTACATGGTTATAAAAACATGACTTGTTATTGTTCACCAAATACAATTTGTGTGGGGAAAATAGAGGGGAGTGTCCATTATGTGAGTTTCTTTTCTTTGTGGTAAAAAAAAAAAAAAAATTATTTAGAAATAGCTCTCATGTAATTTAGTGTCATTTATTTTTCTTACAGCCTTCTGTAATTTATGATGAATATGCTGTAGGTCCAGGTAAAATACAACATTAATACATGAACTCTTTATAAAGATTATTTTGTTCCTTTTACCAGCTTCATCAGATAGTCACTGAAATTCAGAAACTCAAGACGTGATCTGTTTATATTAAACATATATTTAAGAGAATCATTGAACATTGCCAACAGTACATGGAGATATTTTTCTGTGGAAATATTCCACATGTGCGGTTTACGAGCATAGCTGGCCTCTCTAGTCGCTGGCTCGCTCTACCTTTCCTTGTATTTTGCATTCTCATGAATAAGAATGAACCATTATTTATGCCTGGCTCTCCCAAGAATGGAGTGAAGGAGGAACTTGGCTTTTGCCCTTCAGTGTCTCCAGCTCCTCCAGTAAGAGCAGATGTCACAGGCATGTGCTAGCTCTCAGCCATCCCTTTTATATCTTAATCATGTTCATCTCTGAACTTACTCATCCCCTGGAGTCAACAAAGACCAGCTGAGCAGTAGTAGTTATGGGAAAGAAGAATAAACAGTGCACATGTCAGGATCATATTTAAAATCTCTCTTGCCTTTCATGGAGCTCAAATCTCAATTGCTCTCTTCACAGCACAGTCCAACTGTTTTAGTTTCCTTACCTCGGCCCTAAGTGCAGCTCAGAGAAGAAGACAAGCAGGAGGCTTGCTCAGTTGTGGGGTATGCCCCACATACCTCCATGCAGTCTTGCCTCGCTGCTAGGAGCTCACAGATCTCAGTGACCTACCCCCAGGGATCCCTGTTTTCCTCTACGGACTTCAGTTAGGATCCTGGCTTTGCCAGAAGGAACCAAAGAGAAGGGTAATCAGCATGAAAAATAGAAGGGAACAACAAAATAAGCAGGGCAAAACAAGAAGTGAGCTGAAAAACGGAGAGAAGGATTTCTGTCCTGTGGTGAGGCTGCATATGAGAGCAGGGCTCGCGTCAGACAGCTCTTAACAAGGAGTGCAAAAACCTTATGAAAAATAACTTTTATTTTCAGTGTGGCCACCAGATGACACTAGCAAACTGGGAATGAATTACTATTGTCTTTTCTCAAGAACGTGCAGAAATGAACTGCCTGCTTTGGGCACATTTGATGTGTTTGTGCAGAGGCTGTCGGGTCCTTCTGTGAAGGCAGCAAAAACATGGACATAAAAATATCAGTACTACTACTATGTGCACAAATTATAGATAAATGTGCCTCATCTATGCCTTTTAAGCATATTAAATCTTTTCAAAATATCATTATTTTAACCCTTCAGCTGCCTTATTTATTTTGGTAAGAACTGGCTAAGCAATACTCTCTGAGCAGTGAACACACATTCATTAACATTTATTTGGATTTTGACCCAGTGTTTGATTCAACTGCCTCTTCCCATTATGTTTTTTGCTATCTGCAAATATGGGGCAAAGAGTTTTTCCTTCTATTTTAATTTACATACCTGTGTACAGTATCATGATTGTATCCCAGTTAAGCTTAGTTTTGATGACTTTACTGTCATGCAATTTTTTCAGTAGCTTTTTTTTTAATGGGAAATTTTAACCCATCATGAACTTTGTTTTGGTAAATTTATTTTGCATTTACAGCAAGGAATACACAAAACTAATTTGGAACTGTTAACAGGATTTAAAGTTGAAATTACAGCTTCTGTTCACTTCAGCTCAAAATACCATAAATAAAATGCAATAACACAACAATAATTAGTAACTGAAATTAATATTTCAATTCCAAAGCTATTAATATTTTAGCCATTATATTATTGTTTCTTTTTCATTTTAATAACAAGCATGCAGTATATCTTTAAGAGTAAAACTATTGTAATACAGACATTGGACTATCCAACATGTTGATCACCAAAGAATATTCAACATTGAATAAATCCAGCATCAAAATGTCCAGCTCTTAATTTCTCTTCAGCTTGAAAATAAATTACATCTATAAAAACACAATGACATAATTTAAACACACTTTAATGCTTTGTAACAGGCTTTGAATGCTATTTCCAGCTTAAATAATATATTAGTGTTAATATTATAAGCTGTTGATATACAAATACTATCCTGGTTCCTCAAACTGCTTGGCTAAATGCCCAAAGCAGATCAACAGCCATGCTAGCTATATGGTCTGCATAACTGTGTCTCAGTCCTCTTAATTAAACAAACAGACGCTCGATATATTATTCTGTGTTCACATTTGGTCCCTTCAGCGACCACTGGAACATGATTTCCATTTTTTTTCTTTCTCTTGCAGTGAATGATTGCAGGTTGTGTTTCTCTAAAAGTGGGTTAGGTTTTAAGAGAAACAAGTGACCTTGGGATGGTTGTTTTCCACTGAAGCTATTTTCCAACAGGATATTGAGTTTTCTTTAGAAGGACATTATTTGGAATGTGTCTGCTTTCTGCAGACAATTTAATCTTTTATTTTTGTTGGAAAGACAGAACACCTGACAGCTGAAAAGCCTTTGGCTGAAAACAAAACAAACCAAAAAGATCTGGAAGTGCCCTCCAGTGCCTTACATCATAGGTCCAAGCCAGACTGCTCCCCCAAACTGCACTGCAGCCATCCCTCCATGCGCCCTGGCAGTGGGGAAGACAGAGTTGCTCAGGCTGGGGAGGCACTGGACTGCAACAGGAGGAAAAGTGGCAAACCTCACCTTTTATAAAAGCCCACAAAACATTTTCAAGCTAATTTTTTTTAAACTGAGGTTTGACATGAATAACCACAGATATTTACTTCTACATTTTTTTTTTAATAGAAAAAACATGTATTTTGTGACTTTTTCCATTATTTCATTTATAGCACCCTACCTGCACAGAGCAGTTCAGGTGGCAGAGGCCAGGCTGGGATGTCATCCTGCAGGAGGGGCAGGATAAGGCCGGGTGAGGGGACCAGGGTCAGACTGAGCCCAGGACGACTGGGCAGGGCTGTGGAGACAAGGACATGATGAGGCCCAGTGGGGATGACAGGTCAGTGACCAGGGTCCAGATGAGCAGGATGAGTGGCCAGACACAGACACGGCTGCAGCACATATGCAGGATAATTGAGGCTGGGGCCAAGCATGAGCATTTTAGCATCAAATCACCTCCCAAAGAAAAGAAAATACCCAAGAGCTGTGCTGATCAGCGGCATCCTGTGCAGCAATTGGGCAGTAGAAGTGTAACCACTTTTCTTTGAGATATGAAACATCTCCCATGGGTGGCAGTCCTGAATTAGCCTTTTTCGTATGCTTGTTATGGTCCTGTATCTAAGAGGCAGAGATATGTGCTGATGTGCTCCACAGAGATCCTAGAAAGGATCTTGAAATGATCTTTGTGTCTGACAAGGCTAAAAACATCAGCAGCACTTCTACAAACAAGTTGATGTTCATCTGTTAAAGAAGTACCACAAGTAGAGTTGTTTGTTGTTTTTTTTTTTTCTCCATCCAAAGCCATGAGAAGAAGAGTCAATAATATAAGCAGGAATATGAACGAAACCCACAAGCAGTAGGAGCTTCGGGCACAGAGGTGAGTGTACCCTGATATGCACACACCTGCCTGTGCAAGAAAGCTGTTCATAGTGCTGCTGCCTGCAGTGCAGGTCTTTGGGTGGTGGCTGATGAAGCCCACAGAGCTCAGGGTGGGAGCTCTTGATCATGGGTGCAGAGATGCTGCTTGATAGAGGGGACTGGGTCAGACACCAGAGCATGGACTGGGATCCCAGTGAAATGGGGGGCTACAGGAGAGGAGGCAGGGCTTTGAGCTGCTTGCACATGCATCTGTGTCAGGTAAGTGAAGCAGCCCCTACCTGTGAGAAGCTCTGGGGAGCTTCTTGCTTGCCTGTCAGTCAGGCTCAAATGTACTTTTTCTTTGCCAGGAATTCTGCTTTTGTATCTCTTCCACCAGACTCTCTTCCCTTTTGTGTCTCTTATGTTCTGGATTTACTTTTAGCCTTGATTCTAACTTTTTGCCCTCCCTAAATCACAGTATTCACTTAAAGCCATCCACATGACAGGTATTAGTAGGCAAAGCCTTTCCTTCCGTCCTCCTTTACAGCTGGTCTGATTTAACTCATCCACAGCTAACAAATGCCATCTAGTGGCTGTTTAGTGCTTAATTCAGCATCTGGTAAAATAGAGTAGCTCAGTGTTCAATGACATTTATAAAAATCAGAAAAGGTTAATACAGAAAAGAGGACTACATACTTAAGGCATGCACTTGTTATCTGACTCTGTTTGTGGACTAGGACGTAAATGCATGTCAACCTGGTTCTGCTGATGCACGATACCACCCATACTAGTTACATAATCATCAGTATAAATCAAATTAATGAAGCTGTACTCCATTTTCTGAATAAAAGACGTATGTCCACACTGAAACTTTTCTACACATTTCAGACTATTGTTTTCAACTCCTGCAAAGAAATACTGTCATTCATAGAAGGTCTTTCCATTAAACTGACAGCGAGTCAGACATTCAGTCAGTGCAATTTAATGAAATTTGTTTTAGTTTCAAACCCAGAGATTTGCATAAGTCATGAGCAGCTTTTATACGCATTGGAACCTATAAAAACAATAGTTATGCCAACAGTGCTCTGCAGAGGAGACTGCAGAGGTTTATAAAGTCATGAACAGTACTAGGGAGAAGTTAAAAGGAGAAATTATCATTTCTCAGGACACAAAAATGATAATGTAGAAGGTTTAAAAGAAGTACACTTTCACAATGCACATAATTAAGTTGTAGGATGCGTTGATGTAGGATTGTGACCACAAGTGCAAATGAGTTTAAAAATGAGCTCCGATAAATTCACCTGATATAGATCCATCCTATGATGTGCAGGTACGTATGTGTATCATGCCTGAATGTAGTGTATCAGTATTTCCCACAGTGCTGACAGTGGGCAGGGTCCACATTGTGAAAGATTAGCCTATGGTTGTCTCACTTTGTGTACTTTTCCCTTGAAAAACAAATTACTAATCATCATCTGGTAGAAGACTCTGGGACTTTGCTTCTGCCTTGGGTGTCAATTATGATGGTCTTATCTGGCTCAGAAACATTTAAAGATTGTGTCTGATTTAACAGATTTCCTAAACTAAGTGCATACAGTCCTTTACTGGAAGGTACCAAATATCCACAGCTTTTATGCAATGTATACACTGTGTATCCACTCATTCGTTAAAATTCTGCCCTCTTTCACACTTCTCCTTTTGACTTTTATTTCTTTTTCTTTTTTCATGTTTTCATCCATCTCCTTTACAGCTTGACTAAACAGACCAAAGTGCTCTTTATACTGATATAAACATCTCATTTGTGCAACTATGGTGTATGAGTAAGGTGCTAAAATAAAACAAGTTTGCCTGTTGCTACTTGGTGTAAAATAAATGAAAGAACAAAGGTAAACAGTGAAATTACTCTGAGGTTTGGCCTTTGCAGCCAGTTTAATGAATCACTTTTCACATACCGTGAAGAGCATCTGCCAGGTGATTGGGGATAAAAGATGAATCTCAGGAGCTGGTTCATTGCAGTTCATGGCATGTTAACTCTAAAGATAAACAGATTTTGAGGGGTCTCTTGGTCTCAGTTTATCCTAAAATATCTTGCATTCTTACATAATGAGGCAAATTTAAAAACAAAACTAAATTGCTAAATAAGGAATAATAGTGCAACCGTGTCACCTTCGAGTGAATGAATGTCACCTCACTGAATGAGGATGCAGAGTCACTCACCAGCATCTTAACAGGTCGTGCATTGCCATAGGCTTGGAAAAAGCCAGAAAATCCTGAACAGGTAGTAGCTGTCAGAGCACTGTGTCATCAAAAATTTGCTGGAGAGTTCAGAAGTCATTGTGTGGGGGTGACACTTGTAGCCTCAGATTGGGAAGTAAGAAATGTCTTAGAATCATAGAATGGTTCGGGTTGGAAGGGACATTAAGGTCATCGAGTTCCAACCCCCCTGCCATGGGCAGGGACACCTCCCACTAGCCCAGGTTGCTCAAAGCCTCATCCAGCCTGGCCTTGAACACCTCCAGGGTTGGGGCATCCACAGCTTCTCTGGGCAACCTGTTCCAGTGCCTCACCACCCTCACAGTGAAAAATTTCTTCCTAATATCCATCAAGCCCATACCATCTACTCTGCCTCTTCTTAGATCATTTCAATGCAGTATGTGCTTCCCAGCTTGACTGATGATTTTGCTGAATACTAAAGTGCTGGAGGTTTGGTGAGATTTGTGTTTGAGGTGTCAGCAGCATCCACTGCTACTTAGCAAGTTAAAGACCATAACCAGAAGAAGAGGTGGTTTAAAGCTTGTTCTAACCTGGAGAGGTTTGAAACTTTCATCTCCTACCTCTTCCCAAAGTTCATGATCGTGATGATGGGAGGTGCATACACTCTTCCTTCTTGTAGGGCTGGGGCACCAGGCACAAACATTGGCAGAAAAGAGGTCACACATTGGTAGAAAAGAGGTACTTACTTTTCTCTTTCAACTTCATGGGGAACTTGTTAGGGTATTTCAGGTCTCCCGTCTTTCTCTCCCTTATGACAGAGCTTTTTAAACACTTTGGCACCTTGATGTCCAAGTCATGTATCTATCACTAACCGCAGTATGACTGGGCCACCTAGCTCAGTGTTGCCCTGCCTGTAGCTCTAATTGCCTCCATCACACTCTCCCAGTACTGAGCCAGGCTGAACTGGGAAGCAATGCTTCAGAACTGCACTGTCCTTTGTCCTTAGGGCAGTAAAGGAAAAGTTGTGGACCATGTTAGGGCAGTCTGCCTGACCCTACTGTAGGACAGCACTGTAGGACCAACCCTGGGGAAACTAAAAATTAATAAAAATCCTTTTGTTTAGTTTTTTTTTAACATATTGATTATTTTGTCTCACTTTATTTTTATTCATGAGATTTCTCAGGAATTAAAAGTATCTACACTGAGTGTTGCCTGGAAAAGAGTGATTGATGCAGTTCTACATTAAATATACTAAACAGTTCATGAGGTTAAAAGGATAACATAATAAACACATTTCACAAACTCACACTTTCTCAACTGTTTACAGTCAGATCTGTAGTAGAAACAAAATCTGATTAATGGATCTACTCTGGTAGTTTTCATATTAACTGATCAAACCCCCTTTTCTAGACATGAATGTCATAACATAACTTAAATGTATATTTTACAAAGTTGTCATGATTTTTATAGTGCAATCAGGGTCACTAATGAGCTTCAATTCCATTTGGCTTGCATAAGTCTAGAAACATCCTTTCACAATACATGCTCTGTACTTATAGAATCATAGAATGAGCTAGTTGTTATGCTAGGAGCAGATCCACATCTTCAGTGTGATTAAATTAGTAGAGTTGAAAGAAAAGCCATAACAAAATAAAAAAAACAGCAGGGGTAAAAATATATCAGGCAAGTACGTTACATTTATGGTAACCGATTTTCCATATATTCAGATGGATACACATGATCCGAATCAAATGAGGGATTTCAGGAATCTTGAAAAATTAATCAGCATTCAGAATTTGATTCTCAAAGGACAAATAGAGAGTTAAAAGTTTAGCCACATCTGCTGATTTTGTTGAAGTGTATATACTGTCATACTGTACTGTAACTCATGAAATAAGACATGATGAGTCAATACATCTGGTGAAAAGAATGAAAATAATATGATTCTCAGCACTATGTATAAGACAGTTTTTGAATGTGAAGTTTATAGAAGAACTGCAGATTACTATAAAAAAAGATGAATGGTGATTCAAAATATTTCTGTGATTTGAGTATGAAATATGGAATGGAGTGGGAGTTTCTAGGAATGAGAGCCTTAAGGGATAATTCTTATTAATTTTTATCTGACTCATTTCTCAGAGCAGGGATCAACAGTGGAGATTCTATAGGTAGGAGGAGATGAACAATATTTTAAAAGCATTGTAACACGTCCATTTCTGTTCTGGTACAATGTCAACGTAAAAACATAATTTAAAAAATCTCTGAATGGAGAGGAAGCACATTTGGAAAACAGCTGGTACCATTCATGGCTCTGCAAGCTCATTATTGGGTAAATGTATTATAGACACCTGTTCCCAAATTTCCTTTAAAAGTAAGAAGTAGGTAAAATAGTATTTTGGATTCAAGCTTATGCTCAGAAAAAATATGCTTGTTTATAACACTCTACAATGGGTTCAGATACTGATACGGAGTAGGAAAATGTAATAAAAAGAAAGCCTGTTCACCACAGGTAAAAAGAAAAAATGTTTAAAACTACTATGGAGTAGGTGATTAAGGAGTCAGTATCTCAGAGCCCATACAGACGTGTAAGATAGGTAAGTAAAGCCCACAAACTCAAATAACAGATGTTTTAGAACCTTTGAGGTTGAAGAATAAAGGAGAGACAGAAGGCACAATGACTTTTAAAACATTTTAACAGAACTATTTTTAAATTGAGTTGTAAAACTGTTGGTGCCAAGACAATACACTTGCTCAGCATGAACAGGATGATGCAGAACTTACCCTTCTCTAAAACTCTTTCAAATGAGTTAGCAAGACATTTTTTGTTTTGTTTTGCTTTGTTTCAGTGATAGCTATTGGAGTTCTAGATCTGCAATCTAAAAGGAGGGAGTTTTGTCACTACACTGAAAGAGGAGTTAAAGTTTGATAGTGCATCCATATGCTAACTTTTGAGGATACAAGGTGGTTAAAAATCATCTGTGAAAATGGTAATTAGTACAGATTTTTCCTATTCACAATGAAAATCTCATCCACACTGGAGCACGGTTAGGCACACAGACACACAGCAGATCCTTGTCCTCCCTGACTAAGTGCAGGGTATGCGGTGCTGGCTCAGTGCTGCCCTGTTTAAAGTTTGTGAAGTCTGATAATTCAAGATCCTTTCTGGTTGCTATGTTGTAGATTTGTGTGAGCTGTAAATTGCTGAATTTGAGTAGTCCTCAAACCACCCTTATGACTTTCAGATGGGAGACAGGACTGCTTTCTTTATGTGTTCGGTGCTCAGTTGAGGTGCTTTAACCACATACCAAATCAGAATTTTCTTTCATTAAGCATGTAATACTACATTTTGGATGTTTTTAATATCTCAAAGAGGTACTGACTGCAATTTCCTGTGATGAGTCAGTGTTACAGAACAGCTATGTGTGTGTTTGTAAGTGACTCTTTAACAAATAGATTGGCAAAACATGGATGTGGCTGATCAATGAAATACATCTTGATCAAAATTTGCATGACGGGTATTAAACAAGACTTGAAACCATACAGTGAACAGCTACATACTTGGTGAATAAAGACACTAGTCCTTTGGAAAGCAGAGTATGTGATTGTGTATCAATTTACCTGTGAGTAATGAGAATAAAATATATTCCTAAAGAGGACTTTCCAGTATAAGAGAAGCTGTAACCCATAGAGGTGGAGAAACTGCAGTGTTAAAGATTCTGTCTTTGGGGATAAACCTAAATTATTTCTCACTGATGTCATTTAGACAGCATAAAATACTGTGTTCAAGACAAAAAGGTTTTGCCTCTCTGAAGACTCCTTGAAGTTTCAACTGACAGCTTTCACCTTCTTTCCCAACTCTGTTCTTTAGAGGAATTTAAGGGTGCTTGGATACCAATGGCACATGGAGGAAGAAATTTGAATTAAATAAATAATAACCTAGATATTAGACTTCATGTTTTATTAATGTATATTTATAATTTTGCCAAGAAGTGCAGTGTTGTTATTAATCAATTTTAATGGAGTCATAAAAGCCCTGATTAGAGAAATGATTTGTCTCTGGCTGTCCAGCAGCGGAAATATAATCCAAGAGTCCTAAATATTCATGCCAACAGCATCCAATCTCATGTGTTTTTTATACCACTTGTAAAAGAATTTTGGCCAAAGATGAAAGGTGCTATACACATATCAAACTATACAATTAAAAATAGCTTTTTTTCTAGCTCATACGCAATACTCAGGGATAGAGGTTCCTGCCTTACACATGCTCTGTGCGTAAGGGAGCCATCTTGAATGCTAGCTTGATCACTTTCCAAAAGAAATAGATTAGCACATTTTTATTCCAGTTATGTAGCAATCATTTCTAGTATTTTTTATATAAGGAATTCATATTTGTTGCATGTTGATTTTGCATCACATTAAAAGCCATGTCCTTAAGCTCTTGCAATTCAAAATTATAAATCCTGCACAGTCTCCAGAAAAGTCATAAGATGTGAGAGTTGTATGAAAGCTCATTAATACCATATCATGTATGAGCTCTGCCATACTAATTTAAACATGGTGTAAAGCTCAAGTACTGTTGTAAATACATAAAAAAATGGGAGATAATTTTTAAAGAATAGCTTTTTGCAGAATATACATTATGTTAGATTTGAATGACATTAGGTTCATGTCAGATAAGCTATTCACTCTCAGATGGGGAGTTATTGTTCAGATTCCAAGTACTATTTTCAATGTGCATGCAAATACCCGTGTCTCACATAGGGGTTTTTGAAGGGAGATGCTATCTGAGAGGGAACCTCAGCCGAGTGCTCCTATCTTACCTCTATAGCTCCATCCTCGTCAACATCTACCCTGCCAGATAAAATCCTGACCCTCATTTTTTATTAATCTTATCAAAACTATTTCTTCCCCACTGGCCTTTTAATAGCTGTGTTTCTCTAAGGTCTAATAGGGTGTAATAGCACATACATTTTCTCTGGGGAAATGACCATTTTTAAGAGATTTTTGTCCTTGTCTGCTCATCTCTGGTTGTGATTTATTGCACCTCTCAGTCATGTTGATACACTGAAATAAACACTGACCTCAGCTAAAAAAAAACCCCAAATATCATAGGCAAAAAAACTTCCCTATTCCACTTTACAGCATGGCACCTCAAAAGGGCCAGTAAACTGCAGCCCAATGTGGCAGCAAGCTGTTGAGAACAGGCTGCAACATTGAAAAACAGCTGTACCGCAGAGACAAAATGTATGTAAAACTGTACCTTTGAAAGAAAAAGCAGGTTCAAGTAGTTGGCTGAGAAAACTTTGATGCAAGACAGGAATCCACAGGAATTGTGCTAATTCACTGCTTCAGCATTTTGGGCCATACATAAATGTCTTTCTTATGAAAATTTATACAGCAACAGGCCATAGGATGAACTTTCATTTTGTTTCTCAGTAGATTGGGCTGAAGGGTTTCCTCAGAGAAAGAAACAAAAATAGCAGAAAACTCACCCAAGACTTAATTTATCGGGAACAGTTCAACAAAGTGGACTCTAAAAAAAAATTTTGAAACGAACAGGTCTGAAGTTACACTCACTTTATAGCCCAGCTGCTAACATTACCAGAGGTCAAACTTAGTTTGTTTTCAGTATGTTTCCTTGCACAGATATTAGTCTTTGTCTATAATTTTGGCTATAACTCTATTTTCTTAGCTCAGGTTAATCTAACACATCATTTATCTTATTGTTTCTTTAAAAAACCCCAACAACTGACATTTACAAGTAACGATATTTTAAATTCTTTTCTTTGGGTCAGTTTGTTAAATTGGTTCAGATTAAATAAACAAAATCACAGTCTGCTGTATTTTGAATAGTGTAAATTTATTTATGTGAAAGTATATGTTATTTTGGGGTAAAACCAGCAAGCCACATCCTTAACCTATGTAAAACATTGTATATCCATGGAAGGTACGCTGGTTTCTGTTATTTGAGGGTCTCGCATGGAAAGCTGATTACATGATCCAGACATGGTGTCAATATTTCACTTATTAAAGGCAACTTTTTTTCAGACAAGCAGAGTGAGAGACAGGGTGGTTTTATCAATGAAGTAGCATCTGGGATCTTTTCATTCTTGATTTGACTGAATCTGACTTCTCCTGCTGATTTTCAGATGATTGTTCTAGGCCTTACTGTGCTCGAGACCAGAAAGAAGAAGTGTGAATTTGAGGCACAATGTACAGGGCTTATCTAATGGTATGGATCCCGTCAGTGTAGAGATTTGCATCTCACCCAGTCATCCTGAGCTTCCTTGAAAATAAATCACGCAGACCAGAAGCTCTTAGGTGTGAAGCATTCAACCTGAAGCAGGCATTTGAGACAGGCCTGATGAAACATGCTCTAACAGAGCTCATGTGTCTCCTCATGACTCTACCTGGAGCCTGGAGCTACTAGATCAGCTGCAGATCTGATTGATATGCTGAGCCTGACAAGGTGGGACCCATGTTGCTGGCCCTGATGCTCAATGTCTGTCGTTGTGCCTGGGAGCAGAATTCGCTGTGAGGCCTCACTTGTCTGTTTTATACAGTTCTCTAGCTCTTTCTGTTTAGCATATGGGTGCAAGAATAGCCACAGTACAGTCCACAGCATGGAATGCTCGAGGGCTGTATCTGAAGCTCTCTCCCCACCTTAGGTGCCCTTATGTTATGAGCCAGAAATAATTTCATGTGCTTTGCTTAAGTACCGTTTTTCCCCAACAGTGGTTAGAGTACTGCACAGGAATTCAGAGCATTAAGATACTCTCCCTTCTTGTGTCTCATTAGAATATATCTATACGGCTACTTCTCACATCTGAGGAAGGGTAGATAAAAATGCCTATTGGCTTTTCTGCTTGTCAAAGTTGTCATCTATCTAGGAATGAAAAATTCTCTGGCTCAGAGAGAGAGAGCATGGTGTACTCTTGTAGATTTCTGGATTTCTGACTCCTTTAATATACTTGTAGATTAAACAGCCATTGGATAGAAAGTGATATTCAATAGACAAAAGAGCACCTTAACATCCATCCACCTCCCCGCATACCTCCCAGCTGAAGGTCTTTTGGCAATAAATTATGTTATGATTTCAGTCTGTCAACTCACACTGGCTAAACACTTTAGCATTGAGCTGCTTCAGCTTGCTTATAGGAAATGAGGAGAAAACTGCAAGATCTTACAAGAAGCTTTGAAGGATATTAAGCATTTGTAACTGCTTTCTCTCAATCATTTATGAACAAAATTTACAGTAATATCATGTCAAGAGCCAGGGTGATGTCTTTCAAGATAGGAGACTATGATGCTGGATGTGTCATATTTAGGTCTTGAGTAGTTATAATGCTGTGATAAACAAGTTAATTTAATGAGCTCACGAACTTCCTGTTGATGGACTCCATTGTTCCATCTTCTTCATGGTTAGATCTCATCTTCTGCTATGTTGTTCATATAACTCCCTAGCTATATGTGATTTGCTTTCATGTGCTGTCGTTCTGATGTCCCGGCTTCTCTCCTTTATCTCCAGGTTTTGGTTGTGACATCCACTGGGCAGCAGTTCATGAAGGCCTGAAGAGAGTCAATTACTTAAACTCAAAATAACATTTCTCAAAGGAGATGAATCATAAAGTAAAAGATATTTTGTTAATCCCATGTTGTTCCCTTCTCTCCAGTGTCAATGAAAAGAAGATAAATTCTTCCTCCTCTATGGTGGCATAAGGCACTGCTGGAGCTTCTTGTTAATGGTGCTTTTGCAGTTTTAAACCATTCAGAGACTGCCTCGTCTACTCTCAATCTCTGCTTCTGTCAGAGGCTGCTGCCTTCTGGTGCCTTATCTATAGCTTTTAAGAGTCTCTCTTTAAGATTCTCTGGGACTGCTGCTGCTGCTAAGATGAGTTTACAGCCCTGTTCCCTTGCCAATAGTCTCAGCACTGTAGCAGCAAGTGCAAGGATCCTTGTACATGCCTTGTTTGTTCGTGTATCTGATTTGGACAGAATTTTTAAGAGTAATTGAATGTGCCATAAATGGCCATGTAAGACCTTTTTTTTTTTTTTTTTTTTTTTTTGTCTCCCTTCAGGTAATTTAAGCTTTACAGCTCTAATTCATTAAGAAGGAAAAGAAAGAAAAAAGGAAGCTATATTACACTTTCTTCAACTAACTCTATAACATAGTTTCCATTGAAAGCTGGAGACTGGCCTCAGTGCATGAGGTTAAGAATCTGTATTTACATTTTTGTGCACAAACCCCATATGTTCTCTGTGTTGTAAAATTTATAGAGATGAAATCAAGTTCTGCTCTGCATGCAACTCCTACCACTTTCAGTGGTGATCTTCAAACTAGTATCTAAAATTGGATTTGGACCTGCAGAAATGTGGGATTAGCTGATATATGTGTTTCTCAATCTCTCTTTTTATAAAAATACTATTAAAAAAAACCCAACCCTGAATTCTCCAATTTTATAGAACCAAAACAGAATGATGCAAATTAGCATCATGTTTCCCCTAGATATTGAATTTACAAAATCCTGAAATTAAAGAAAATAATATTTAATGGAATTTTTATATGTATTAACTGAATTTTACTACAAAACACATAAAAAACATCAGAAGTTGGACTGAAAGTTTAAACCATCAACTCTTTAAAATTACTCACAACTCTAATTATGTTTTAATACCATTTTCCAATCAGGAGCGGATACAAAGTCCCTATAAATCTTTTATGTAGAATTTTAGCAAACCTTTTTCATTACACTATAGCAGTCAGTCCTGACAGATTTTATTAATGTTTAAAATTAAATCCATCTTTTATTTAGATTCCAAATATAAAAAATAAAGTATTTCTAAATAGAGCAACTAAATAAAACAATATAATTTTATTTTACAGAGTGTTGTTAAAAAATATTATCAAATGTTTTTGCAGAGTTTGATTGCAAACTCAGAGCTGAGTCCTGCTCCCATTCAAGCAGAAAGGGTTGTGTTAGTATCTGAGCTTGAAAGGACTGAGTGTTATAAACACTGCAAATGTGACTATGCAGTACTTCTTCAGGATGTTTCCTTCTCCACAGCTGAATATGTCTTAAGCTGTCGCTGACTTTGTATACCTATAATAGCTTCCCCTTGTTAAGCCATACATTTTTAAGATGCTCATCTGCACCAGGCTTCTGTGGATGTGTCCCTGTTCTCCCAGCTGAGCTCTGGTCCTGTCTCACCCTCGGACACCTGACGTGAAGTGACATGCTTTTCCGTACATTTGTAAAAGGATTACAGCTCTCATTTTATTGTGGCTAAAGCAAGTATAAATTTCTGAGAGGAAGCATTTTTTCACAAGGACCCTGGGAAGAGTATCACTGCTGACTCGTCTGAATGAGTCTTGCCTGTGTCTTTACAACACTTCACAGTCAAGCCAACTCCTGAAAACAAGTCTTGACAAACATCCTGTTTCTAACACCTGTAAACAGCAGTATCAAAACTCTTCATCTTGCCAGTAACTTTCTTCTAGAAGTACAGAAGACCTTCGAAGTGTTAACTGCAGTGAAAACTGCCTTGTAAGCAGAAGAATCTGATCATCGTTGTTTCATGCTGCTTTGGTTCTTTTCAAATATTAAGTTTTTCTCTCTGTGCTTTTATGCCAATACTCTCTACGAACAAGCTGTTCACTAATACTTTAACTTGTTAAGGAAACCTCTAAAAGGATCCTGCTGGTGCTGAAGATTATCCTTGCTTGGCAGAAATCCTGACACAAGACAAATGCTGGAAATAAATTCACATTGCAGATAGGTCTCCACAAGTGTACAGAAGTCTAGCATATTCAGGATGTACAATTCTATTGTTTGATTTTAGCTGTTTTCTATTTGATCACTAGAAAGCAAACCATCAGATTAATTTGAATCTAAACTGACTCTTGGATATATCTCCATGTAGAAGGAAAGTCTATGATACGTGCAGGGACTTGGAACATATCCTGAAGAAGAAGCAGTGTTGTTGGAAGAGGGTGAAAAACCCTCTGAAGAAAGGGACAATTCTTACTCTTTTTGCACACTCTCAAGCCTGAAGCCCTAAATCCAGGTGTGCAGGGAGCTGAGTGCTACCGGCACGTCTGCATGCTTAAGAAAACAAGACAGTCTGAGCAGAGCTAAAAGGATTGGAAGCGGGGAGAGGAATGGAGCCAAGTGGACAGATAAAAAGGTTGGAAGAAGTATCTTATGCCAGGTGAAAGGGAAAAAGAAGATGATAAATTAGGTGAGATACAGGGGTTAAGCAAAATGTCCAGGATAGTATTACTTGAACTTTAGCTTGAAATCATAATCTGTTTTACCACCTTCTACTAGATGACTGCCAGCCACAATCACAAGATAAAAATAATAATCCTAATTGTATCTAATTTGTACCATTCTGCTAAATCAAGAGTGCAACGTGCTCAGGCTTGAAACCCAGGAACCTGAGCATCTTTTTTTTTAACCCTAAGGTTACTTGAAGAGCTTTTAAGTGCAGAGCTTTCACCTTGCAGCAGTGTGGGTTTTCATTATGAAATAAGCTATGATCTGATAGTAATTGTATTACAGAAAGGAATGGAAGCAGTATCCACTACTTCTGTCAAAAGCCGTATGCTAAAAAAAATAAATAGTTAATTCGTTGGTGTTACTGTTGGTTCCGTGATCAAGGTTCTGCTCGTGCACCTCTGCTTCCCTTGTACTTGGATTCAAAGTGCTGGAAGATCAATCAGGAGTGTAAGGCAGATCTTCACTCACCATTTATTTTATGGTAAATGTTCAGTAAAAGCCACTTTCTGCTCTACATTGAACTTTTTCAATAACTAGACAGATATTTAGGTATTGTTGTACTGCTAGATATAAGTTGCACTACTTTCAAGATAAATTGCTACTGCAATCAAACTTCAGAATGTGGTTTGGCTCAACAGGGAGTAGACAAGATCATCAGATGTAGGTCTAATAGTAATCTGTCCTGTTTATAAGATTTCTATTTCAAGTATGTGTAAATTTTCCTCTTAAAAACCTGCTAAATTCATACAGAAGATTTTAGTTTACCAAACACTTGATTCAATAATTCATATTCAATGTGATTCAGCAATTACTGATGTGAATTGTGAATCATTCCTGAAAACTTATATACACTACAGTCAAGCTATCAAATTTCCGAATAAAGAGACAGATTTTGCTGTTTCTGGTTTTGCAGAAATCTGATTTTAATATTCAGCAGATCATTACACAACTTTTCAATAATGGAGACAATTTGGGGATTTCAAAGTCTTTGGTTTACAGTATTTTTTTGTTTTTTTTCTTTTTCCAGAGACAATAATTCTAGTTCAATATGAACTGCAAGCATAAATGTAGGTCTAGAAATGTCTCATGTGAGTAGTTAATAAAATGGACACTTTTCAACATCATCCATGACATTGCAGTTGGCAAGGAAATCAAATGAGATTGCTTAGACTCTTATATTAAGCCAGTATCTATAAACTAATACAATTTTATAGTGATTCTTCCTATGATTGCACTAAAATTATGTTATAATTTCTGAGTGTTGGATAAAACTACATTTTTGTACCCTTCAATCTCCACTAAATTATTCAAGCAGATGGAAAGACTGTAATCTCTTTTCTTAACATTGTGTTTGTCTCTCGCTGGGTACAACATATGTTGAGATCAAAAGTTGAAAGTCAGATGAACAGCAAGTGTAATTTCCAAAGGAAAAGAAAAAAAAAAAAAAAAAAAAAAAGGACTTAAAGGCCATTCACCTAGAATTGTGCTTCCAAATACCCCAAAAGTCAGAGTGTCCTCCTGGAGCCTTCATTTAAGAGATATACTGCACTTGAGTTGTGGGATATTTGAAATATTTTCCAGTACCAGCCCCAGCATAAGAATATCAAAAGATAAGTAACCCAAAAATCACTATGAAGATCTACCCACAATGACCAACTCCACCTGAACAGGAGCTCTCTTCTGTATTACAGAAGTAGACAGAGAAAAAAAAAAAAAAAAGAAAGAAAGAAAAAAAAAAGACAATAGATACGTTTCTATGACTGTGTTTGCTTTTAAACCAGGTTCAGATGAGTTGAAACAACAGCCTGACTCACAAGAAGAGGATACCACTCGCCCTCCTGCTCTAAACTCCTGCTATATATATAGCTGCACAGGACGTGCCATGCAATTGCCAAAACACGTAAGGTGCTGAGTTTACAACAGACACTTGAATATTCACCTCCCAAGAGTGGAAATTGAGTCTTGTTCAAAAGAGAGCAAAAGATGTCTGTGACTGACTGACACCCGACTTACAGAGTTTGACTTATACATTTCATGATGACCATAGAAAACTAGATTAGAAAGTGTGAGCTCCTATGCTTCACAGACTGGGGTACAGGAGTCTGAGAAGTTTCCAGCAGAAGGTTTTTTACAAGAAAACATAAGCTTGTAGAAATTTATAAAGGTAGAATTTAGAAACTTTTTTTTTTTTTTTCAAAATAATTTCCTAAAAATATGTTTCAGGTATAAAATAGAAAGTTATAGGGAAAAAAAGAAAGTGGACCCAGTTGAGCAGAGTGTGGTCTCTGGATCTCTGGATTTGAACCTGTGTCTTGCAGAGCTTACACTGGTATACACATTGAATCCTTCTCTTGTTCTTCTTCTAAACCAATGAATTATTTTCATATATGATCATCTCCAACAGACAACTTTGATGTATATTTTTAGTCTGGGGCAGCTTTAATGTTGGTTCTGTCATGTTCAAGAACATTTGTTGAACAATCTGTCTTATATACAGAGCATTTGCTCTTTGGCACTTTCTCTGGTTTATTTTCATCAGTTAAGTGATAGATTAATGATGTATCAACACTCCCTCCGCAGGGGCCTGACTATAGCTTTTCTCCATTCTGAGCCAGTGCCCTAGACGACAGGTATTTCGGACCCTCTATAGAGGGGAGGAGGGGGGAGAAACGAGAGAGAACAAAAGAGGTCAATTTTGCTTTGAAGCAAAAGAAGGAAGTCATGTTAAAGCCTGACAATTCCTGAAGAGGAAAGAAACCAAATTGTATTAGTCCAGATAATTATCTGTGCAATGAATTACATACATAACATTTGAATGAACCTTTTTTACTTTATTAATGTCTTTTATAATAATACATTAGTACTTGAATGTGACATAGTATTTCAGTAATGGTCTTTTTAATTACATATATTGCAATGGCAACATGGTTTTTTTGTACTTAGTACTTCCCTATTTAATGCATCAGAAGCTACCATTAGCAGTCTGTAACTTTACATGACATGATTAGTACATCTTATATTTCACCACAGCCATGAATTACTTTCTGTCAATGCTTTCCCATATAACAAGTCCTCCTGGAAGGCTCTTGGTTTCTCAGTGCAGCCTGTAGAAGATGCAAGGTATTAATGCAAACCCAGCTGTCATGAGTTTCCTCCTTTTCTGGGCAAGTTAGCTCTGTTGTTTAACTTGTATCACTTCTTTCATCATATTAATAAGATTTAAAACAAAAGTTAAGGGTGAGGACATGGCATACTTTACTATGGATATATATGGTATTTAAGATTGGCATTGTTCATAAATTTTATTCAAATAAGAATAGTTTCATGCACTCAGATCTTCTGCAGAAGATCCACTGCAGTTGTTTATCTATCTCTTAAGCAATTCTAACCACTGTCATAATATCACCTCTAAGCCAGGATAACTCAATTAAAGAATCTTTCTTAAAAACAGCACTTAATAATTTAGGGTTTGGCCATGTGTGATGATAGTCTTCCAGGCACATTCCACAAATGGATTATTGACATTGGCATCCAAGATGATTTTGTACTAGTGATCACATCCCACAGGTAATCAAGGACAGTTTTATTTCATTTCAGTGTTAGGCTAGAAACTAGTGCCAGCTTACACTCTAGTCCTAGTGCACATCCCTCAGAGGTGGAGGGTCATAGAATCATAGAATGGCCTGGGTTGAAAAGGACCTTAAAGATCATCTAGTTTCAACCCC
>NW_010100408.1:56127-68232 GCF_000699245.1 Pterocles gutturalis
CCCATCCAGCCTGGCCTTGAACACCTCCAGGGATGGGGCATCCACAGATTTTCCGGGCAACCTGTTCCACCACCTCACTGCCCTCTGCATGAAAAGTTTCCTCCTAATATCTAACCCAAATCTCCCCTCTCTTAGTTTAAAACCATTCCCCCTTGTCCTGTCACTATCAACCCATGTAAACAGTTGTTCCCCCTCCTGTTTATAGGCTCCCTTCAAGTACTGGAAAGCTGCAATGAGGTCTCCCAGGAGCCTTCTCTTCTCCAAGCTAAACAAGCCCAGTTCCCCCAACCTTTCTTCATAAGAAAGGTGCTCCAGCCCTCTGTGCCTCTCAGAGCAGACCTGCTATATACAATGGGAACTGGAGTTACTGCCATCCTGAACTTCCCTTGAACAGGAAAGAGCTCAGCTCTGTCCTTATGTCACTATAACTAAGATGTCCCACCTTCATGACTGGATGGTGCTCACTAGTGTGGGTGTGACACCACACTCCAACAGCCACATCGTCATTGCAAGCTACTGCTGCAGCTCTGTGCTTCATAGATGAAGTGTGGTCCCAATACCTTCTTACCATACTCTATCGCTGAGCATGAACACATCTTTAATTTTTATCTTTTGGTATACACCATCAGTCTGCTGTAGCTTTAATATTTATGTCCATGCAAATACTCTTACTGGACAGCCACCCTTATACAGATGTAGAAGATGTTGCGCTAACTGTACTGGTTAATTTTCTCTGGTAGAGTTCAAGATTTGAGCTACGTTACCTTTTTGATGTGCGAGTATAGTTGTGTTTGTGTCTGAGAAAGATCTTTAATGAAAAATGAAAATATAAGCCATATTTGTCTCAAAGGTATATAATTTAAGGTCAGAAGCAAAGGGACATACTCATCTAGTCTGAACTCCTGCATAACATGAGCCATAGAACTTCACCCTGTAATTTTGTCAGTGTTTTATGCAATGTGTTTTTAGGCAAATAATGGGAGCTCCTTTGTCCTAACTGTTTCAGGAAATTTATCCGGTTCTTATCCCCCAGAATTGCCAAGTCGATGTGTATATGTTAACTCGTTCCTATTTTAGTATCAACTAGTGTTTTCCTAAGAATAAAATATACAAGGTATAATTAAAGCCTGCTGGAATTCTTCTATAGCCCATGTCGTGAATAAAACAAAGTAATCAAAGCTATGGCACATTCAAAAAAAGACTCAGGTTACCCTGGAAAAAAAAAAAAATCTGGTTAGCTTGGTCCATTAAGTTAAAGATAGGAAAAAAATCTACTGTCACACCACAGTAAACCTGCTTAATAAGCAATCTCTCACCAGAATAAAGGGTTTAAAATTATTGCTATTTTTATTTTATTATGCAAGAAGAATTACATGGAAAAGTTAACAGTAAATTGAAGAGAAAAGCCTGAGTTGATGTGAATGTTTTGTTCAAATAAGTTGCTTAATGACCTTGTGTGCTAGGCTTTTCTTGCAGTATACAAAAAGTTAAGAGGTATTGTTCTTATATTTGTGTTCTCATGTTTATTTATTTTTGCACATCAATAATGTTGAACTGCAAGACAGTTGGCTTAAACTGCTGGCACTATGTACTACACTGTATTTCATTGGTGGTTTGAAGCTTGGAACTGAACAAATGATATGTGACAGACTGAAAGCAAGGCATGCTCTAACCCATAATTATTGATCATGCATAAAGAAAGTAAGTGTCATGTTAATAAATTTTATTAAGTGCAGGCTGCTTGGTCTCAGCAATGTGGCCTTGTAATTAGGGTGCCACACTGGGAGACAAAAGCAGCAGCATTTGCCTTTCGCAGACCTGTAGGGTCATCTTGGGCAAACTGGCATTTGTCTCTCTTCCCTTAAACATCACCGCTGCTTCATTTATTAAGGGGTACAGTCTCTTGCCTAAGCCATTTCCCTTTGTATTTTTTAAGGCATATCTATGGTGGAATGTACTCTAACCTGCAGCTCAGAGGTAACACAAAGAACAGTGATACTTATTTTACAGGAGATGACTCAAATAGTGTCTAATGTATGCATGAAATACTGGCAGTGACTCTCAATCCTCAGGTGCAAATTTGTACCTAATATATGAGGACTTCTACTTGTGATCCTGGAGAAGCGCATGCTTCAGATGTTCCATGTCTAAGATAGCCTGCTAGCCAGCTAGTTGACTACTGTGCTCCAAAATAATCGGCATATAGCTGGACCTGTTAAAAAAAAAAAAAAAATCACAGAAATTATGATACCAGTCAAACGCAGACATTTTCATATGAGCTTTCCTTTAAAAAAGTAGGGTGGAACAAAAGTTAATCTGAACAAAAACTGGAGGTTATCCTGTACAGATATGATAAAAATGAAATAGAAAAAAAGGCTTAGCATAGCTAAAAACCCCTCCAACTCCTGTAAAACAGAAACAACTTAGTGTATTAGATAGTGGATATGTTTTTTATAGGAAACAGATGGTAAAGCAAGCAGAAGAAAAGACATGCTGCAGAGCACTGAAAAAAAAAAATCATATAAAGTGGTGGGAATCCTTCAGCTGGCACATCTTCTAGCAGAATCTTCACTCACATCCAAAGCCTATTCTCAAGCCTACGAACTGGCTTCCTCCGTGTTCAAATGCTGCTGTAGAAATCATCCCATCATTTGGAGCTTCACCCAGACTGTATGGGAGTCAAACAGTGTCTGTGCCTTTCAGAAAAGGGCTGAACTAGCGATAGGCCTGGCCACTCAGTCTTCTACTTCTGCAAAAAGTCTTTATTTTGAGACATTAGGTATCAGAGTGACATGCCACAAGTTTTCAGAAAAGGAAGCCTATTATTGTTTATGATTTTTTACCAGGTGCTAAAGCTTTTAGGAACACTAATGAGCAGTTAAAGCAAACAACAGAAAGCCTTCTGTACATGGCTGATGGCAATAAGGTCTTCTGCCCACCAAGAGATAGGTAACAACGTGCTGGAACAGAGCACTGCTCCATTCTAATACCTTGGTTTTAGTGACCAAAAAAACCAGATGCTTCATAAAAGAGGCAAAGAACTCATAATAGGAATAATTCCTTCCAGAAAGATTTACATTTAGTATTTCACATATCACAGATTGATTTAAGCCTGAAAGAGGGAATTTTCAAACCCTTTACAATATCCTTTTTTAGCATTAATTGTAACATATCGAACTCTTCTTGTGATACGTACAAACGACAAACGCTTTGAACCTTGGTAGGGTGGTAATCTAAAGTATTCCTGTTATATGTTGGTAAACCAATGGTTTGCTGCTTATATTGGAAAAAAAAAAAAAGGAAAGATCTTGCACACTAAGGAAAAAATATTAATTTTATTTATCATTTATCAAAGTCTGTTCAGCCTAATTTATAAGGACTGGGCCATTAAACAGCAAGAATGGAGATTTCACATAACAATATAAATCATAATTACATACAGTGATTTGCATCACTGAGACATTCAACTGCAGCTAATGGGACAAACTAGAGCTTTTATTTTGAATAAGAGTTTCAAATTGCTGAGCTAATAGATGAACAGTTTTTAAAGACTGTACTTAAATCTATAATGCACTCATCATCACTAGTACTTAAAAACGTATGGTGAGAAATCAAATCACTCTTTTTCAAGGTGTTTTCAAAATCACTGTGTATGTACATTTGTTGACAAGCACTGTGAAGAATATAATCAAAAGACTAAAATTAAAAAAAAAAAACAAAACAAAAAACTCAAAACCAAAAGCCTAAGAACAAACAAAAGAAAGCTTTCAAATTTTCTTTGCATGAACCTTCTTAGTTACCTGTTCTTATACAAATGTTGCTTCCCAAATATTTCTAGTCAAGTAATATATCTATAGTTGCTAAATTACTATGAGTAAATAAAAAACTAGGAACATAACTACTAAATAAAGCCAAGAAACAAGGCTGTGAGAATATTTGATTTTTGATTATTTTAAAAAGTGAATAACCAAAGGATATTCTTTTTTCAAACAGAGGTAAAAGCTGTAAAATTGTTCAGCTCTGTCCTAAATTAAATATTTAATTAAGTAAGAAGAACTGCTTTCCCTGTTCTCTCTTTCACTGCCTAACTCTCAGCAGAAACTACTATAGCACAGAGTTTATAGCCTGTATCAGTTTGATAATAAAGAAAGGATTCTAGAAAGGACAAGAGGTAGAGAAAAAGGTGGGAAGAAGGGAGATATTAGAGAGTTTACCTGACTCTCAAGCATCACAAGTATCTACATATAGTCTGTGACACTCCCTTCCCTTTAGTCTAGGAGAAAAAAAATTCATCTTTTTAATTTTGACCATGTGTTTAAATCCCACTGAAGTCAACAAGGCCAGATGATAAATTGGAGCCTTAAGGAAGCTAACTGGTGAAAGGCAGTTCTGGGATCAGCTGGGTATTTGCTGCAGTATGGAAAACCCGTCAGGTTTCTCCTCAGACATTGTCTGTCTCCTGTCGTTCTTCTAACATCCACAGGGCCTGGAGGGTGAAAGTTGAGCATCTCTTGAAAAGGGCAACCTCATCCTGCTCCTCTTGACAGGATTTTGATGCAGAACAGCAACAGCAAGTCAGGCTGGAAAGATCCTCTACATCTGTTTCGAGCAATTAATCCCCTAGAGGTAACTCCACTCACATGCAACTAATTTTGCAGTGTTTTAGCTAGAATGTGATTGAGTGAGCAGACTGGAAATTGAAGAAATTTGGTATTTATTTTGTGAAAACAAATGAAGAGGCCATTAACCTCCCAACAGAACTGATTCCCATATATGTTTTAAAATTCTAGTCTTTTCTCTTCCTAAGCTTGAGAACTGTGCAACAGTGTTGGTGACAATCAAGATGGTGCTACTTGTCAACACTAAGCCAAGACAGATTATTGTGATGAGGGAATCACAACTTTCCAAACATAAACATGAAACCTAATCCTATAAACTCCTGTAGCCTCTCTTGGTATCCATCAGTTATATGTTAGATTCTCTTTCTCTGAGAAAAAGATAATCAAGGTCTATTTCAGAGTACATTAAGATAATTTCCTTCACCTTACTGAAAAAAATTAAACCCTCCCTTAGAAGATAGATTCTATTGGGACTTGAATAAAGAATGTCCTTTAGAACATCTGAGATCACAAATAAAGTCAATTATATTGCTATGTTTTCAGATTTACTTAAATTCATCAGATGATATGTGCATCTGTTTTATAATTCCACTGTCAATGTACAGACACAAATGACAGTTTTGCTCTAGATATATTTGCTTTTGTGCATAGATACACAATGTTTCTTTGAAATGATGGCAAAGTGAATACCAAAATCTCTTTTCACTGGATTGGCACGAAATCAGTGTCAAAAAAGTAATCTCTTTAATCGAGTTCAAATTTGGCTATGGATTTATTTTTTTTTTAAACCTTGGTAACTAGTTCTCATGTGGTGCAGGCTAATCAAAACTGGAGTGTCCCACAGAACAAATGCTGTTTTAAAATAAAGCTTTAGAACTGTACCCACCCTCTGTGAAAAAACCTGGGAGCAGGAGAGTTAGGATAACTCAGCAAGGATTTGTCTGAAAAGTGTACCTTTACAGCAGTGTGATTCTTTATCCTCCTCCGGCTCCCCATTGCTTCCAAACAATTTTGCAACTTGTTACCCAGTTTTACTCATACCTGACAGAGGGATATCAAAATATTATTAAAACATTTGTAGCTGAGTAGAGGAGGAATACCCATATAACTATCCCCTCACTGATAAATAAAAATCTGTCCACAGAAGTCAATTGTATTACTGTTAGATACTGCAGAAACGGCACGGGAGAGAATTGTATGAAAGTTAGGAAAAATCAGGCTTTTTAAATTCTGCTTCTCCAGCAACTAATTGTCTTACTTTCTGGCTGTGTCCAAAGAGTTTCCCAGGGTAGACACTACTTAGCCACAACTCAGTACGAAACAATCCCATTAGTAGCTTGGTCACCTGCAAATTCTGAGGCCAAACTGTTTTGGAAATATTAATTTTTTCTATGTTAGAAAGCCGAACACAAATTCCATATCCTTCTGGTGTCCCCCCACAGCAGAACTTTAGGAGGAACTTCATGCACTCATTTGGAGCAGCTTTATAGTACTGGCTGCGGACCAATCTACTGTGTACAGGTGCTCTGTAAAGTTTCTAACACATTGCCTAGCCAATATACACAGCTCTTCACCTTCAGGCTCCCTCCTCTTTTACTTTGGTATTGAAAATAATTTTTATGTTTAAAACAATTGCTTAGGCAAGTGTAGAATTCATCAGCCAAGCCTATATTTAACCCAAGGATGAATTAAACCTACTGCTTCTAATCAACAGGTAATATAAAGAAAATATTTGATTAAGTCACAGCTTAATATTAAAATGATATTTTAAAAACTGAGTATGTATCCTGCAATCACTGCCTCCCCACTAATCATGAAGAAATTATGACTGGGATGCAGAGATATATGGATGAGCACATTTGAAACATCAAAGCATATCAATAATTATTACTGCTTTAAAAAATGTTTACCTGCAATAGAGATTGAGATGAGCTTTATTTTTTCTAGCTACAGTACTTGGGATTTGCAAGTCATTGAATTATAGAAATAACAGAATTTGTTGTTCTATGAAGGTATGTGTCTTTCCCCATGGAGACCTTTTATGGCCAAATCTGATGACTGATTGCTTCTACACTTATCTTGAAAATACATGACAGTCTCTTTTCTCTTCAGCCCTCAAGTCCAGGAAGATTTTACTCCTTCTTCACCTCCCCAAGCTTCTTACTGGCTGTTGAAACAGAAATAATTTTATTTCTTCAAATCAGAGGTAACTTTGTATTATTGACAAAATAAAGTGAAGTAATTTTCAAAGAGTTTTTACTGTTATTTGAGAGATATCTTAGCCATTGCTTTGATGGCAGTTGATGCTCTCCATGTGTTCAGAAACACAGCAGACATTTAGACAATGCTTTGCTTGGCTGTGGGTTGACTGTTCTGACTGATGGTAGGAAGGAAGAGAACTGTTTCAAGTATTGCCATAAACTGATGATGCCTTCCCCCATACCTGAAAGAACAAGAATTGGGTCCCTGCTTAGAAAGTTTGTCTGGGTGGATCTGCTCTTGGGTACGTCTTGGACTGCTACAGCCATTGCTCAGGGTTGAATTGCTTTGCTTGAAGGATGATTTCTGTGGGACAGTTAGTCATACAAAATGAGTTATTGTGAAAATTTACTTTCACTTAAGGGACATCATTGTTGGAAAGGAACTCCATGAGGAAAACTCCATCTTACGAAGATGCAAATATTGTGAAAAGTGGACATACCAAAACCACAGAATTAAGACATACATAATCAATGGCAACCACTAATAAGTAGATTACTATGCAATCTAAATAATTATTTTTCATGTTTCACAGTTTTCCTCACTTGCAACACCTTATCTCACTGCATGCTAGATTGCACCAATGATTATCATGCAGTGAATGTGGTGTGTCTTTTTGTATCAATGTTCAATAAGTTCTCATAAAAATTCAAGCATACAGAACTTTTAAAAAATAAAATGAAAAAAAAAGAAACATTGGATAAAATCCAGCTAGAAGATTTATTCCATTTTTTAATGTGAAAAAAGTGAATGTACTTTATGATCCCTCTGGGTACAACAGTTCTTAAACCTTGTGAATTTCAATATGAGTATATGAAACCATACTGATTTGAAGAAGATTTATGAACAATGTACACATTAAATCATTGTCTATATATAGCAAAAAAACCCCATCTCATCACTGGTTTCTTCTCACCCTGAACTTTCCCTTTAAACCTTATAAACTTGATAAAAGAAGCTCGGGAGATGTCACAAGTTTAAACAGTTTTTCTATCATCGGGTCAATAAGATTTCATGTATTTTCAGAAAAATTTATGATTTACAGTTCTCACATTCCAGTCTGGTTCTGACTACAACAAGGTCCCAGCGACTGTCACATCCATGAGTCACATTATTAATCCACTGCCAGACTCTGTTTGAACTTCTACACTTGTAAAGGAGCCAGCATGAAGCCCTTGGTTTTTTGCAGACTGTCTGCTAGATCCTTAGTGACTGTAAACTAAAGAAGTTTAATAAACTTCAATACAGTTCCAGCCATGGTGCTTATCTCAACTCATATTGACTTATTAGGTGTTTAAATAGCAGTAGCATGTAAATATGAGAGTCACAGAACATGCATTTTATAGACACACCAGAAAAAATATTTGAAGACGACAGTGACAACAGAATACTTCCAGTGCACTGGTTCACAGAAATAAATCCTGAAGAGCTTACTACATTCGGTAATACAGTTTAGATATTTGTTTTTCTAGTGTTGTCTGATTATCTTCTGTACCATCAACCCATTGATTTTAATAAAAATTTTACTGAAGATGGCAAGGATCTAGAGGCATGGAATCTGACTACATTCCTCTTGTGCATGGAAAGAATTGAAATATTTACTG
Organism: Pterocles gutturalis; assembly: GCF_000699245.1. Classification (NCBI taxonomy): domain Eukaryota; kingdom Metazoa; phylum Chordata; class Aves; order Pterocliformes; family Pteroclidae; genus Pterocles; species Pterocles gutturalis. Next base: position 64,610 of record NW_010100408.1, read on the forward strand.
ATAGCTCAGAGGCACAAATACTAGCCTAATAAATGAATGATGTTACAGCATGCGAACAGCACAATCATATTACAAATATATTTCAAACTTTGAACTGTTTTTTTAATAGACTACTGAAGACTGACTCATGGACCAAGTCCTTTCGCATGACATGGCAGTGAGAAACAGCAATAAAATTATCGCTCTTTATCAGGAGAGTTCACACTTGAATACAACATAGGAAACAATAAATGCGGTCAGACAAATCAGGGACTGTGAGAAAGCCATGAGACAAAATTAATCATAGCATATCACTAGTTTAGCAACTGCTAGTTTCCTTTTCTGTAGTGGAAAGGAAGTTTAAGGATGGATTTTGAGGGAAATAACACAAAAGTTGTGTGACTGTTAAGTGAAATATGGGGGGCATGATGGGGAAAATATTTACGTCACTTGCTTTAAAATTCATCAAGTTTGAAAAACGGGTGATGAGAAGTGGTAATAAGGTTGGGGATTAAGCTGATGTTTCAATATTGAATCAGAGATGGTAGGAGAACCCTTAAAATTAAAGCAAGCTGATGTGACACTGCATGTAGCAAGGGAGGTCACAAGCAAAGCAAAATGGCTGGGACATTGCTACAGCTGTCACAGCAGATTTAGCACATAAAACTACATTTGTCAAAGACAGACAAAGAAACTTTTGTAACAGAAGTGCAAGGTGCTGAAAGCCTGGGGAAGAGCTTTAGCTGAAGACGGGTAGGAAGGGACATATCCTAGACTTGTGTGACTTGTTATATGGGAGGAACATGACAGCAGTGACAATGTTGGGATGCAGTGATCTAGTAGATAAATGACTATGGCTATGACCAGGCAGATCACCATTCAGACTTATTGGTGGGGCCTGTAGTGATAGGACAAGGGGCAATGGTTTTAAAATGAAAGAGGGTAGATTCAGATTAGATATATGGAAGAAATTTTTTAAGGTAAAAATGGTGAAGCACTGGAACAGGTTGCCCAGAGAGGTGGCAGATGTACCATCCTTGGAGACATCTAAGGTCACGTTGGATGGGACTCTGAGATGCCTGATCTAGTTGAAGATGTCACTGCTCATTGGACTAGATGACCTTTAAATGTCAGCAGCTCAATTTGTGTTTGCAGAAAGAATTACTTAAACACAGAAAACACAGTGAGAAGAAAATGGAACAAAAGGATCAGAGGAACAGGAACAGAGAACGGAAAGGAAAAAGTAGAAAGATCTTTTGAAGTATACAGGAACAATAAAATGGAAACAGAGCCAGGCAAGGTTAGATTCCCAAAACCCAAAGGAGGACAAGTTTTTAAGGAAAGCAGAGATAACGGTACTGAAGGCATTGGGGGAACATCAAAGAGGACATAACATTAGTTGAAAGACTCCAGGGAGGTTGTGGATGTTTTGTTTAGACTCCAGAGAGGCTGTGGAGTCTCGCAAACTGGATATATTTAAAAGCCATCTGGACATCCCCCTGGGCAGCTGGCTGTAGGTTACCCTCCTTGAGCTGGGGTTTGGACTAGTTAACCTTTGGAGGTCCCTTCCAACCTCAACCATTCTGTGATTCTGTGAAAGTTTATCTATGAATACTTGAGAAAAAATGTGAAAGCAGTCTTTGGAGACCAAAAAACATGCTTTACTTGAGAGAATCTAGGCTGGATGTGGTTGATGTGACTCCAGAACAACATGGCTAATAACACTGGAGTTTAATTTTTGGTAAAAGAAATGCAAAACACATTTAAATGGTGACTCAAATATTAGTGAAAAGAAAAAAAAATAGCAGGGAAGCAAATGAACGTTCAGCTCAGAGAACTGGAAAGACTAAGGCCCCTGGAAGAACAAGGAGGACTAGAGAGGATAATGAATGAGAAATATCTACATATGTAGACGGGGAGAAGGAGGAGGCAAGAGCTAGGTGTATGCCTGTGTGGAAGTCTTGATATATCTTTTCTGCCCTCTGACGGAGACAGCCAATGACAGGAGTAGGAGATTGGAGGACATATATCTAAATCTAAAATTGCAAGTATGTTTAGGATGCCCTACACTTGATTTTTTAGTTAAAGTGCTCAGAAGTCCAATGCGAGTTAACTGAAGCTGTTTGCATTCAGGAGTAAATCTTACTTGCAAGTAAATCAACTTGCAAGGCGTATGTTCACATTTGAGCTGGTCACCCTAGGCTCCACTCACAGGCAATGAAAAGGAATAGGTGCGTCTAGGGAACAACTTAGGCTGACTCATCTTTGACTCCCATGTTTGGATGAGATGAGGTGTTCTATTATCTCTATTTCTTTCCAGTGACTGCAAAGGGAACCTTGTGTAATCAGGTCCAACCTCAATGTTTGCCATAGAGATCTTAATGATATGCTTTTGGCCAGCAGAATCCCACCATTAAATTGACATTTTAAACACATCAAAAACAATGAACACCTCCTTGGTCCAAAATACTCTAAAATCATTTGAGAGTTGTTCTGAAATCTCTGAACAAGTCCCATAAGCTTAAATCATAAGAATCGACTGGCAGTATGAATTATATCCCTTTACTGCTAAAATTCTGCAGTCCTAAGGACATTTACAGCAACACACTGATTTAAATCCAGAGACTCATTTTAGCTCTAGTGGTCACCTTTGCATTTGATCATGCCCAGATTCTAGGTTATGAAATCACAGGGAATTAGGGAAATGTTTGACACCATGCCAGATGGCAGTAAACAGAAATCTTATGGTAAAAGACAGTAGGCTACTTACTTTATTTTTGCTTAGATATTTTTTCTACTACTGATGGTCACAGTTCTAATTCTGTCCCCCTTTTATACATAAATCTATATATTTACAATGCATATAAATGTATATACATTTATATATGCATACTATTTGTATTAAGGTTGTTTCCCTGTTTCAGCAGTGATGGAAAACCCAAAAACTCACTTGATTATATCCCCTCTAACATCTGCTTGCTTTTTCATACATATACATTTGGGACAAATTTCTTTGAACTTGTTCACCTCTCTGAATACTTAGTCAGCCCAGAGAGTATAGAAGAAAGGTAATTTCATGCAAGAGACCTTGGCTGGGGATGATTTCAAATAAAGATGAATTATGGCAGTTATAAAAATAGCAATATAACTCACCCTTCCTCTCTTGTGTGTATTTATCATTATTCCCTCTGTATGGGTCCAAAAGTCAGTCTTAAAAAGGAAGTTTAAGAAAGTACAGATACTGATATTCTGAGTCAATCTTTATTTGTGCTGCACCACTTACATACTGGGAATGACAACTCAGTATGGCTCTTTGCATTGGTACAACATACATATCCAATTTATTTCCCTTTATTCAGGTTGGAGTGGCTCTAAGAATCTTTTAGCTGGTGTCCTGAAAGAAACCTGAAATTATTGTAGCAGCTTCAGACTGCCAGACTAGCAGGCTGCAGCTAGGCATCATTGACTCTGCTCCGCGACATGGTCTCAAGTTATTTGCATTGGCTCTGTGCTGTTAGGTGAGCTGTCATCTGACCATTTCCACCAGTTTTCCTTCACCAAAGCAGCAGTCTAGCCCTCAGCTTTCAGCATTTACAAAGCACTGTTGTTTTATATTTAAGGGTGATGGAGAAAGTTGAAAACTT
>NW_010100409.1:0-328 GCF_000699245.1 Pterocles gutturalis
TGTACCCGCGGCCGGGTGGAGGGCTTACATTGTTGGGAGAGGATTAGAGGAGCCGCGGCATTTTGATAGCGTGCCTCTAATTTGCATCTTGAACGAAGCGGGAGCCTGGCCAGCTTCTGTTCTTTTGTGTTTACCTCCGAGGAAGTGTGTTTATTTCCGATGATTACAAATAAATCTCCTCTGCCTGTGCTCCAGCTGCCCGGAATAAAAGGCGTTCGGAGCCCGTTCAGTCTGTAGCTGGAGTGCGGAGCAGAGGAGAAGGAGAAATCCCCTGAGGAGCCCCGGGCAAGCGCAAGCAACAATGTCTGCTCAAGGAAAAAAGTGCCGG
>NW_010100409.1:351-5617 GCF_000699245.1 Pterocles gutturalis
CTTTAGGTCAGCAGCAGTGCTGGATGAAGTACCCCCTGTTGCTGCCGAGGGGCTCTGCTCCCTAATGGGGAGAGCTATTTTATCTGCTGCAATCTGGGTCAGGCGGCGCGTTGGCGCCTTGTTTTGGCATCCCCATTTGTCATCTGGACGAGCGCGTTGCCTACAGGAGAGAAGCAGGGTTTGGGGTTGAAGGGCTGTAGAAGTATCTAGAAGTAGTGTGGTTTTAGCTTGTGTACAGAAGCGAGAGGGGTTTGGGTCGATCCAAAGATGAGCTTCTCCTCCCAGCGTCTCGGCTCGGCCAGGGATCGGCGGGGCCCGCCGTTCCGCTGGGCTGATGGGCTCTTTGGTCGTGAGCCGGTTGGGTGGACCGCCCGGGATGCGCGTCAAAGTGTTGGGGTCCCGAGCATCCCATCCCTCAGGACGCTGTATGACCAGAGACAGGGGTTTGCAAGGCTCCCTGTATTCCTCAAAGTCTTGGCGTGCCATTTCTCTCTCCAGACTGGTGCCAGGACACTCGTGCCATGCCTCGGTGTGAGATTTCCCATGCCACAGGGTGGATTATCAGCCGACGCTCCTTGCGCTCGGCCACGTCAGCAGCACAGGACATGGGTGCGATGCGGACAGGGAAAGGGAGGCAGGGAGGAAGGCAGCGGGTGTCTTATCGTGTCCCACGTGTAGGAGAAGCGCTGCCAGGGTGCTGGATGGGGCCGGGCAGGAGCCCGTTGCGAGAGCGACACCAGGGGTCTGAGCTAATAGGTCCGGGGGGGAGGGAGACGGTCACCGCGTGGTGCTGAACACAGCGAGCGTGCCGGTGGAGTTATCTATATTGTTGACACTAAGTGAAAAAAGTCCTTGGCCAACCTCAAAATTTGCATGTAAGGATGAGGAATAGGGGCAATTAGAGGGGCAGCAGAGCAGCGCTGCCGCCTCCGGCTCCCTCCCTCGAGTGTCTTTTTGCACTGCCGTGTCCAGGTTGATTGCCTGAGAGGAGACTTCTCTCAGAGTGAGCGATGGGGGTCCGGAGCTCGGGGCAAGCCCACCCTTCGAGGCTCCCCGGCATGCTGCTCTGGCCGAGAGTGGTGGCGGTGGGGGGCAGGCCAAGGGCTGTGGATGGTGAAACATCTCTGTGTGCAGGCTGCCAGGTTCTAAAAGGGATGCAGATGTGCAGGAGCAGAGGGGTTGGGTTGTGTTGCAGCAAGAAGGACCCTGAGGGGCAGCCAGGATGAGGTGGGTGCAGGGGGCTTAGGTTGGGATGAACAGTATCGGTCCCGGGAGCGGCCCCCCACCCCACCCATGGGCTTTTTTATGGGTGAACTGTGGAAGCCGGATGGGGTTATCTGCTGCCTGTTTGGCAGGTGCTTTATGGTCTCATGTCCCTCTTGGACTGGTAGGGCAGGGTTTGGTCTGGAGATGGATACGGCACCTTGAGAAGACTGGTCCTGGTGCGTCATCTTTGTCCTTGTTCCTAATTAGATCCCTTTGAGGGAACACCTCCTGGCCTGTGTTGTTATGCAGCTTTGTCAGAGCTTGTCCGCTTTATCTAAACACTTTGCACAAGTCTCTTTACCTGTTTGCTTACTGGAGACATTATCCTAATCCTGGTCAAATGGGAAGAGGTAGGAGAGACGATGCGGCAGGTGAGGGAGCGCTGGTACAGTAGCGGCTACGGGAGGTGGCTTTCCTGGGCTGGTAACAAAGCCGGTATGGCATCGTCACATGGAGGTGTTGGTCGATATTTTGCCTCGGAAGCCCAGGGCGAGGGGAAACTCACGGTGGGAAAGCAAGATTCGGCAAGAAGGCGCCTCCGGAAACGGCCCACAGCGGCACGGGCTCCTTGTCCCCGTCGCTCCGAACCTAAGTTGCCGCGCGTCAGCCCTAATGAGGGGAGCCGAGTGGACCTCGTGGGGCCATAGTCTGGGTATTTATACGAGCGCAGACATGCAAGTTGTCTGTTTTACATATCGCTGCCCTGATTTCACAGTGCACGCAATGAATAATTTACAGAGGCGCCGTGTAAGTATCTCTTTATTATTCATTATAATGAAGTGAGACAGCGGTAATAGTCCACTAGACTGGAATCCCCCGGGGCCGAACTTCACTCCGCCGCACCTACCTCTCCCCCAGTTCACTGGAATGAAGCGAGGGCTCGGCTTCCCGACAAGGACGCCGCCACCCCCCGGCATGAGGCCGCCTCGATCGGGTGCAGCGGAGCCAGCACCACTGCCGGCACCGGGGCTCTTGGCGTGCCAGTGGCGCCGTGGCAGGAGCGGAGGGCCATCTGTCTTTCCTGGTGTCTGTACGCCATGCGTCTGGTGGAGATGTATAACTCCTGCAAGGGGAAAATGACTGGTATGTTGGAGAATATACGGCCGGTTCCTCGGAACCAAGCGCCCGGGGGAACCCTCCAGCACACCAACCATCGGCCCTTCCCCCTGCCCGATTAATAATTGCGATTGAGGTGTTGCTGTGCGATCCCAGCAAGGGAGGAATATATCACCCCGAAGCAGGAGAGGTGCCGTGGCAGGGAAGAGGAGAGGGACAGCCTGCCAGCCTGTCTGTGAATGTAGAGGCTTGCAGAAAGCGTCTTGCGTGAGTGTCTCGATGGACCGTAGGTGCCTTGTCCCTAAGATCTTGGCCGTGCCAAGCTGCCGGAGCGATGCCGGCAGCAGCAAGAGCTAGCCTCTAGCTTCCCTTCCCTGCTTTGGTTTAATGCAGAGAGAAAGATCCCTGACTGAGGTCCTTGGAAGGTGAAGGCAAAGCTCCTGAGAAATTCTGGTCTCCCAATGGGGCCAAATGATGGTGGGATTGGCTGCGGGTGGTGTGGCGGCAGCGAAGGCCAGATGGAAGTAGATGGAGAGAAATCTGTTAAATGGCACGAAAAAGCCCTGGTCTCTGGGAACATTGTATTTCCCTTCCTCCCTCCCAGCCCCACTGTGGTCTTAAGTCAGAGCTGTGGAGCGGAGCTCCCGAGCCTCGGCTCATCCCGGAGTGGGGAGAGCGGGAGCCAGGCAGGAAGTAAAGGATGGCCATAACTGTGCTGTGTTCTGAAGGGACCTGTAGGATTTACAGCTGCCTATCCCAATGTTCCCTTCTCTTCCCGGTGTGCCGGCTGTGCTGTCTCCGTCCGTTTCTCTTCCACCGTTCTCCCCCTGCCTGTGCCGCAGCCCCTTGTCCCCGGCAGCGGGCGTGTAGATCGCCCCGGGGCCGGCCGGAGGGCCATGCCGACAAGCTGAGCTGTCAGCAAATCTTACAGCTTCATCTGCAATCGAGCACATGCTGAAAGGGCGAGGGGGAAGGTGTGCGCAGCCTGCAGAGGTTGAACGTAGTGGGGTTTTTGTTTGCTGCCCCATGTAGGTGACCCTCTGGTTTTTTTTTTTTATTTTGCAGGTGTACCGTGGATGACCGGGTGACGCGGGTGGCGTGGTTGAACCGCAGCACCATCCTGTATGCCGGCAACGACAAGTGGTCGATAGACAACCGCGTGGTCATCCTGTCCAACACCAAGACCCAGTACAGCATCAAGATCCACAACGTGGACATCTACGACGAGGGCCCCTACACCTGCTCGGTGCAGACAGACAATCACCCCAAGACTTCACGCGTCCATCTCATCGTGCAAGGTAGGTCTTTGCATGCGGCGTGCTAATGCTGAACAGACCTGTAGATGGACCAAAGGCTGGCTGTATGTAGGAAGGGTTGGGAGGCCCTCTTGGTGATGAATGTGTAGGGATCAGATGAACAGCTGTCGCTTGGGGCTGTGACCGGGGTGGGCACAGAGGAGCGGACGACGCCTTGCCACACCAGGGAGGAGATGCACCTGAGTCCTCTTGGCCTTGCTGTGTTGTATGGTCCTAGCACGGGCCCGAGGACAACTGAGAACTGGAAGCCCATGTCCTCTTCCTCCTGCTCCTTTGCCTGTCTTAGATTTGAAAGGGAGCCATCCTTGCCTCATGGGACCCACCTGGGTCAGGTGGCCACACGGGGGAATTGCTCATAAGGTGCCAGGGCAAGATTCTGAAGATGCTTTGGGAGAGCTGGCAGCAGAGTGCCGCTCAGCACGGCGGTGCAGGGACCTCCGACAACGTGAGAGGTCACCATCCGGCAGAGAGGGCGGAGCACTCAAGCGTGTCAGAGCCGCCATGGGGCCCAGAAGGGTGCGTAGGGTTTTGCAGGCGTGCGTGTCGGCGTTGCGGATGCCGTCGGGTCGCTGAGCGGTCTTCCTGCGGCTGTGTCAAGGGGGGGGCAAAAAACAGAGATGCCGGTAGCGCACCGGGGCAATCCGCCTCCGGAATCTCGCCGCTTGGCACCGGCCACCGGCTTTTGTCCTGTCTCTAGATTAATTTTTCAGCGTTAGTGTTCGTTCAGGTGAGATAAAGATAATGAAAGTTTCCTAATCCTCCTAAAGAAGATTTATTGGGCCGAGTAGAAAGCTCTCGGACTACAATGAAGCGTGTATAAAACCAGGACCTAATCTTTCCTTTAATTTTGTGCGGCCGATGGGTATTGATTTTGCAATGAGCCCATCTGAGCAATTTCTCGGCCCTGACACGTCTCCGACACAAATCTGTGTGTATTCATGTATGCTTCTCCTTTGGAGGAGGCAGGCCGGGATCGCGGCCACCCATCTGAGGGACGCTCCCGCCTGGTCTCGACCAGAGCGTGTCGCGGGGCCCCTCACCGGGCACCGCTCGGCCGGGGAAGAGGAGCGCGGCGGACCGCAGGGAGCATCCCCTCCATCGCCTTGTGCGGGGCTTCTCCCTCTGCCCCTTTTTGAGGTGTGTAGCAGCTGTCTGTAGGTGGAGTTTCAGGTATTTATCCTGAGAGCTCTGTAATGTGCTAATCCATTCCGTCAACACCGGTGAGGTATCCGAGCTTGTCGCACCTCCTGGAATGAGGCAGTCTGGCCGTGGTGCTCTACGCCCACTCCCCTCCCTCCTTTTTCGGAGCAGGGCCGCGACGCAGGCCCTCAGCAGGACCGGGCAGGCGAAGGTGTGCGAACGGTAGTTAAGGTGCCTGAGGGCAAGAGAAGATCCAGGTTCCTACCAGGGCGCTTCATGTGGACCATTACTTGTCCTGGGAGGAGCAAGGGGTTTTCTGAAGATGTGTTCAGTCCCGCACATGTGAGCGGAGCGTGTGAGTGGCAGGGCAGGAGCGAAGCCCTGTTTTGGGTGTAGCTCTCCTGGCCCGAAGCATGGGCTCAAAAGGGAGCTCGTGGACCCTCTGGCCACGAGGAGGCAGCCCTCAGGGCAGCGGCGGCAGGGGGACG
>NW_010100409.1:5637-6034 GCF_000699245.1 Pterocles gutturalis
TCGGTCGCACCGGCTGGCGGGCGTGCAGGCGGTCATCCACTGCAGTTGGGTCCCGAAAGTTGTAGGTGTGTTGTGCCCAACTGAAAGTGGGCCTGATGGAGTATGGAGTTGGTGTCCCCACGCTCCAATGGGTAGTCACTGCGCTTCTGCGGGGCCTGGCGTTCCCTACTAGCAACCTGGCGATAAATACCCAGGCGAGTTGCAGTCCTCAGTAGATGTGTATAGTGGTGTTGTTCTTAAGGTGTCTCTTGGGCTGGGGCATCACAACAGCTCTTATCAAGGGATGATAGGAGCGTAGCCGGCAAGAAGCCAGAGGGTGTGCGTGCTTGCGCGTTCCTCTTTTTTTGGGGGCCTACCTTGTGACCAGAGGAGCGACCCTGGCATCGCCGGGAGTCAG
>NW_010100409.1:6047-7646 GCF_000699245.1 Pterocles gutturalis
ACGGGTGACAAAGGAGCGTGGCACGCATTGGCAGTAGCGACGTTGCAGGCACCCCCTCAGTTTTCCCGAAGCCACTACGGACGAGTGTGGGGTTTTATAGGGTGCACCCAAGGCAGATGACGATGGTGAGAAAAAGAGATGGTGTGTAGTAACTGTGATGGGAAATGTGTAGTACCAAATGGTGGCCCAGGTGCCCAGTGCTTAGGGTAGCAGGCGGGACAGGCGAGATGGAACGGACAACTGGGACGGAGGGTTGGCCGGAAGGGCGAGGGCGGTTCTCGGGGCTCAAGTCGCGTCCCTGGCAGGAAGGGAAAGCCATCGAGAGAGGTGGCAACCCTGAGGAAAGAGTTGGATGCGGAAAAGCATCCAGCCTCTGACGAGTGGGAGGTCACAAAGGGGAGCTATGAAAGGGTAACGAAAGAGCGAGGGTGCGGAGAAGGGGATGGTCGGCACCGAGGAGGAGCCTACCTTGTGGGAAGAGAATGGCCCCTGCAACGAAGGCAGGAATGTCTGCTGTCCTTCTAGGGGCTGGCAGGAAGCACTAATTAGCAATCTGATGGGAATAGGGAGGAGGGATGGGACCAGGAGCACAGAGGGACCTTTCCAGGGCACCGGGTCTCGAGATCTCGCAAAACGGGCACTGAGGCGCCGCCGGGAGCGGAGAGGTCAGGTTCCGCCGCAGGGCTCGGGAGCGGACGGTGCGAAAGCCAGGCGGCAGGTGAATCATTAGCACAAAAAGGGAAAACGGGCAAGCGCGGGGAGAACCAGAGAGGTTGTTTCCCCATCCTATAGCTGAGCCGAAAGAACCTATTAGCGTGCGCACAAATCGCTCCCAGGGAAGCACTCTCGCTTCCTAATTGTTCATAAATTTTCTGACAGGTGGTTAACACAGTAAGTAAGTGTATCACTCCGAGTGTTGCCTTTATTGCCTTTTCTCTCTCGGAGTGAACACCTGGAGACCAAGGGCATGCGCCAGGGAGATGCCGCTAGGCACGGGGCACTCGGAGCTCTGGTTTCGTTTGGGCGAAGTCTTGATACTGGTCCCTGGCAGGGACATTTTTCGCCTCGGGCGAGACCGCGGGCTCCGCACCTCGCGCGTTCCTCAGCCGGCGAGGCGAACAGGTTTGCCGGAGTCCCGGTCGGGTCCCACGGGAGGAGGACAAAGGATAGGTTCCCTTGGGATGTTCCCAGGCTCAGAAGGTATCCATCCATAGGGGTGTCGTGCTGGGGGAGCGTGTCGACTCTCCTGGCCCTTCAGCTGCACGGAAGGGGTGCACAGAAAGACAGACAGGCAGGAGGAGAGAAATGGTCGCCAGGGGAATAAGGACTGGCTGGGAAAGCTGGGTCTTTGTGGCCGAGAGAGGTATTCAGGGGAAGATGTCACACCGGAGGCGCCTCGGCAGACGTGCAGGGACAGACCCGAGGCTGCCGGCGCCATCCTTCTGTGCCTCTCATTGGTGAAGGAGAGGGAAAGCGGTCCCAAAACGGGAGCGGATGGGATGTTTGTTGTTTGGTTACCATCTGCCTGGGTGCCTCCGAGCGCAGTGACTCCTGCGACGGCTCCCTCCTGCCGGCGTGGGCCACAGGAATGGCTCTCGG
>NW_010100409.1:7677-8976 GCF_000699245.1 Pterocles gutturalis
GCGGCCATCCCTCCCCACACTGGGGTGCCCGGCAGCCTCCCGTCTGGGAGGGAGGCGAGAGGAGGGAAGGCGTCACGCGGTCTTCCCGAGCAGCGGCCCAAACCGGCACGCGCCCGGGCTCGACGGAGAGCGCGGATTGGCGCGTGAGGCCATTTGGGTTTAGAGCGGTCAAGGAAGGAGATCCATCACAGGCTCATTGAACGAGGCAGCATTACGTTCACATTCTCTTTTTCTCACTGGCTTTCTGAACCAGCAAGGAGTTACGGTGCCAATGTCATGGTAGGCTTACCAAACACTAGGCATGAACGTACTTGAGATTAGTACTACTCAGGGTCGAAGAAATTCTCTGCAGACCGCACGCTGCTCCGGCGATACTACGCCGCCTGTCACTTTCCTGGGATTTGGTCAGTATTGAGTGGTGCTGCTGTGGTTGTTTTTTCCAGGAAGGCAGCAGTCCGAGTCGGGGGCCTAGGGATGGCGTGCCGCCGTATCGGGTTCTTCTCTGCTGCTTCGGACGGCAAGCGTCTCACCCTTGTCCTGGGAGCGCTCTAGGGGCTGGGGAAGCTGGCGTGCCCTTGGCATCCAGTCCCTGGCCGTCCAGCTGGAGGGATCCATGGAAAGCGAATCCAGGTCCCCCGATCTCCTTGTCCAAGTCCTGGTAATCTTGTGGGCAAAGATCGCTGTCGTGGCACAGTACGGAGATGTCCGTCGGGATCCCCGCACTCTCTGCGGGCATCCCTGTGCCGTGAGTCCCCGCCGGCTCGTAAGGTTGTTTCGGAGAGGCTTAGGGCAGGCGGCGTTGCAGGCGGGAGCGCCTGGCACGCGGTTCTTCTGGACTAAGAGGCTCCCGCATGTCAGGAGGTAGCACATGCTGACCAGGAAGTGCCTGCCTTTGTGTGGTGGCCTGCTTGCCCGCAAGCACTAGTGCAGTATGCCTGGATCTAGGTCTGGTATGGCTCTGGGAAGTGGAAGATGTCAGCCCAACGTGCGGGCTTGTGTGTGCTGGAATAGCGTGCCAAGCATCGCTCCCGAGGTTGCTCGACATGTTGTGCAGGGGCTCCTCCCGGAGAAGCCCCAGGAGGGGTGCGGGGAGGAAGGGAGCACCGCGCCCCCGGCGCGGCCGGGGCAGGGCGATGTACGCGACGGATGGGTGCCTGGCCACGTCTGCCATCTTTGGGAGGCCCCTCCCTGGCTGTCGGTAGGCAAGAGAAATGAAAGGAGAAGCTGTCATTTCCTGTGGCCATCGGGCAGCGTCCGTTGCCGTGTCTGGAGAGAGAGGAGCCACATGGCGGTCTCCCC
>NW_010100409.1:9024-9333 GCF_000699245.1 Pterocles gutturalis
GGACAGCTCTCTGACATGCGAGAGGGCGGCTAGCGCTGGGTCATGGGCAAGCTCCTCCTGGATGCTGTTGCGCTGTAAGGATGGTGCCAGTCCCTGTCCGAGGCGGCGGTAGCGGAGGGGAGAGGTGCCAGGACCCACCTCCTGTCTCCTTCTAGGCAGTGCCAGAGTCCACCCTGCCAGGTCTCCGTGGAGCATCCTGGCCTCCTGGTGCCACGGGAGATGCCAAGTGACTGGTGGCTCTTTCTGGCATGGTTCGGGTGGTGTGTCGTTTTAGGTGGGTTCCTTGGTAAGGGCTTTGGGGGCACTCCA
>NW_010100409.1:9358-9671 GCF_000699245.1 Pterocles gutturalis
TCGAGGCCTGCCGAGCTGGGAAGCGGCGTAGGGGGGTAGGTGAGTGGGCTGTCACGGTGTTGGGCTAGGGCTGGGAATACTTACTTATGTTGGAGGGTGGAGATGGTGAAGGTCCCTATTGGGTGGAGTATCTGGGGACCGAGTCATGTAAATCACTGTGTCGGGTATTGTAGCAAGCAGACACCTAGTGATTTCAGCAGCTCTTCTACATCTGCTAAAATAGGAGCCTTGTTGCGGTCAGGAGCGGGAGCCGCTCACTTGTCTATTGGCCACGGTAGGATGGGAGATGGGAATCCAGGCCCCAGTCTGGAGT
>NW_010100409.1:9710-9982 GCF_000699245.1 Pterocles gutturalis
TTGGAGACATGGGGTTGGCGCCCCGTCGGCGCGACGGGGTGGATGCCGATTTGTGGCGAGGGGCCTAAGGTGACTGTTTGAATGTCCTGGTTGATTGGGAGCCGTGGTCCGGGCAGGGCTCAGCAAGGTTGGGAGTTGACAGGGCCTTTTGTGTGGGTTGTCTCTCGCAGTGCCCCCGCAGATTGTGAACATCTCGTCGGACATCACCGTGAACGAGGGCAGCAGCGTGACGCTCATGTGCCTGGCCTTCGGGAGACCGGAGCCCACTGTCA
>NW_010100410.1:0-19138 GCF_000699245.1 Pterocles gutturalis
TGCATTTTTTGTTGTGATTTTTATTTCATGAGGTAAACTGGGATGAGGGGCTTATGTTCATACTGCAGTCTGGTTTTTAGAAAGAAAGGGGAGCCCTGAAGCCCCAGATGCACACGAAAAGCTGGGGAGTAACCTGAACTATGCAGGAGGATGACAGGATCTTCAGTACCGTTGGAATCCACCCACTGGTCAGGAAATAAAATTGATTGTATCACTTCTCTTTAGCTAAAGCAGGTTGTTATTTTGGAGCCTTAAGTACGCAGAGGCTTAGAGGTTTATCTAATAGAAGTTTGGCTTGTGTTAAAATAAGCCTTTTGAATTAAAATACATCTGTTTGTATCTGGTGTGCTCTACCACGTTGTGTAGCTCCTGTGGTCATATGGCTTGTGCCTGGGACTCGCAGGCCTTGAAGCATGTCTGCCGCACTGTGTGGTCTGTGGATGAGCGGGGATGTTCCAAGTGGACGCGGGATGTTTCTGCTGAAGATTTGTCTTGGGTCACGTATATGAAAATAGTGATTTAACCTGGGGCAGCAAACTGCCTTTTCAGTGAGGTAAGGAGAGCTGAGAGGAAAACTTGGAATACATTTTAGGACTTCCATATGAATATGCTATTTTCTGCCATTTGTCTTATGTATATGGAGAAAGGGTGTTGGGGTCCTTAACTGGTGTGGGAAAGGAGTGGTGGAGACAGATGCAGCACTCCCCATAATAACGTTCTGTCTCATTTTGGCCTGATTTTGGTTGATGGAACTGCAGGTTGTGACCGTTTCAAGATTCACAAAGAACATAAAGTAGAGGACAGGTAGCTTGCCTTTGCTTAATTTCATGGCTGTCTAGGTATAATTACTTTATGATACTCATTCACTTCAGGAGAGGCAGTAGGCATATTTGACTTGTTACTCAGGTCCAAATTGTTTCTGTGTTTTCCTGATTTTTCATGCAGTAGTGCTAGATGGTGCTTCCAAGTTTGCAAAAATAGATGAAATTTACTGAATGAGACCAGTACATATTACCAAGAGAAGGAATACAGAGATCTGCAATCGGTAATGCAGTGTTCGTACCGCTTTGCAAGGTCCTCCCACTGGTAACATGAAGTATAGGGGTAGGTGGTGGTAGATTGGAGTGCAGTTGTGGCCTCTTGCTTTGGATCAAATACAATGCAGTGTCTTGAGGGAGAGCAGGGGAGATGCTGACTTGTAGAAGGCATTGAGGAAAACTCCTGAGTGCCTGTGTGAAAGGTTTTTGCGTGCATCAGCACAAATCAGGAGTTGTGACACGCTTGTGAAGATAAAAGCGTAACGTACTAGAGACCAGGAGGGGTGAATATTTGGCTTCTCGTACTTAACAGTGTATCTGTATACTTGGGTAATGAAACCAGTACAGAAATTGTTCCTGTGCACACATTTTTGGTCTTTTGCCTTGTCAGCCTCTGTCATGTTCATCTGAAAGTGTGTGTGCATGTGCAGCTGTTTGGATTAACACTTAATGATGTAATTTTGTAAAATGCAGTATAGTGGTGAACCACTGTTGGATTGGGTAGAGATTTGAGTTTCAATATAGAAACAAATTTTGAGGAAAACTTCTTTGTTAGGATTTTTTAGGTATCTTTCTTTTTTTTCAGTCACTCTCACTGCTTCCCCAGCATAGGCAGTTGCTTGGTTATTAGGTTTGTGTTGTTTGTATGGGTCATTCACACGGTTATGAGCCAGACAAAACCATTTTAGAATAGAAAAGTAGTGATTAAAAGTGGTGAGGCTTGTAGCCTGAAAACCATCTGAGATTGCTTAAAGTCACATATTTTTTTTTTAAATGGAATAGGCCTTTGCTGTCCCATTACATGTCTTTTCCCCTCAAAACCTAAATTACTAGCGTAGCTTAATTTTATTTTATGTGATTTTGTTTGGGTTTGTTTTCATTTTTCTTTTTTTTGTTTTGTTTTCAGAAGTGCCTACTTCTCAGTCCCACTTTGTAAAGCATTATGGAACTTAAAAGTCTAAGCAGGTTAAAGGCTTTTGAATACGGGACTGAGGCATATCGTTTGGCTCATAAGGAGACTGCTAGCGTAGTTTAGGCAGGGCCGTGTTAACTGACCATGCGTGTTCTTCAGACTTGTTGCAAGTTCAAAGTGAAAGGTGTTATTAACTCAGAGGGTTTTAAGGCACAAATAAATATATGTATTCCAGATTGTTTTCTTATACTTGTTTAAAAATTAGACGTACATACGTACAAGTGCACATATGCAGCAAATATAAAGACAAAAACATCTTTGGATCGGAAGATTTTACCCCTTAACTTGAGGAAGATACAGCGCTTCCTTGCTAAGTGAGTTAATTTCCTTCTGTTACTGCATGACGCACACACACACATACACATACACACAGTGCTTAGTACACCCTTTTTTGTGTATTAATTGTTATATCTTTTTAATTTTAATGGGATCAAAGAGTTCAAAATGCTAAGTCATTTATGGAAAACTTTTACTGCATGTTAAGATTATTTTTAAGGATAAGTTTAAAAACAAACTCGCTCTATGATTAAACATTAAAATAGCACTTTTAGGTACTTTATTGTATATCATTGCTTAGTTTTTGGAACAGATTAGAACAGGAAAAAGTATTTTTTTACTACTGTTATTCTGAAAAGCCGTAATTCAGAAATAAGCACTGAAGCATATTACAAAGACTTAGTAGTAGCTTGACTAGCACAACTTGGCTGTAATGTTCAAGGCACTTGGGAACAAATTCAGTCTTCCACGGAATTTGGTTTTAATCTCATGTATTTTCCAAATTCTTCTGGATTTCATTACTGCTGAACACTTTGTAAAAACCCTATGACTGTTTTCTAGAGCTTACAGTTGTTAATATACATGCATTGTTTGCTGTTAGCTGTAAAAATGCTTAAGTTGTTTTTATAATTGGAAAAAAAGAGATGTTTTAGTATTCTGTGTCGGTATATGACAAACAAAATGTACAATGTTCTGTATGCTTGTACTTTAAGCACATATGTACATACCTGTCATTAAGTAGTAAGAGCCATGCGCTCTAGTTCTTATGTATATAATTTTGCGTGTTGTCCATGGAAATTTTACATGGTCTCAGGAAGTAGCGTGTAGGCCTGTGTGATAGATTGCAGCCATAAACCTTCACTCCTCGACATCCTCTGCATATGCACTCTATATATTTAAATTATACACTATTTTCCCAGTGGGAAATGCCTCGAGTATCTAAGAAAATAATCTGGCAGTATCATGCTAGATGGCTAGCTGTGCCTACATATCTATAAACATTGGCCAAATTAAGTACTGGAGGTGTGTGGCAGTGTTTGCTACTTTGCAGCATATTTATTGGTATTGCGTCATGTGCAAAACGTGGGGTTTTTTTAAGGGAAAAGTGTTTCCTATGTTTGAGGTAGCAGATGTGTCAGTGAAGAGAGTTGCCTGATACAAGTGTTGTTTTATTCTCTATGCATTACCAAAGGAAACAGGTGGAAGATTAGCCATTTCAATTAGCGTGAATGACAAACAGTCTTACATGGAAAGATGCTTTTGGACATAAGGTGAATATCCAGCAGGCATGCAGGATACATATGCATTTATTTCCTTACACCTGTATCAGCTGAATTAAAGATTTACATGCAGAACTTGGTGAATTAGGAAAGACTTAGACTTTCTGTAGATAAACTGAAGAGAAAGTGTGTCTGTTAAGCCAACAGTGGAGTGCACTGGTTTTCTATAACTCCTTCTTCATCTGGAAAAACAAGCAAGCTTCCTTATTTTTCCTGTAACTTGTATTGGTCTGGCTTACTCGCACTGAACACTTTCACATAATTTTAGGTAGTTACCCCAGTACATATTTACAACTGTTAAATGAACAAATAGTTAACATACATCTTGATGTGTGTTATAACTAGATTGGTAAATATCTCTTATTTATCAGAAGCTCTTTCTAAGGAAATATAATTTAATTCTGGATGCAAAACACCTTCATGTATACTTATGTAGACATATATGTTAATATATAAAATTAACCTATTTTTGGGGAAAGCAAATCATCATCTGGATATAAGTGCGATAACGTATGAAGAACATGTATTTAGAACATATTTAAGAACATTTATTTTTAGTACATCATGAAGGGATATTTTGTTTGCAGACATTAAAAAGTTTGTTGGTGTTTTAGTTTTACTTCTTTAGAAATTATCTGCACGCACTGAAGTTCATAGGAACCAGCTGAGAGCCAGAATAGTCAAAGAATTCTAACTAATTTAATTTTATTCATATGTCAAAGAGCCAAGTGGCCCCAAATTTGTATCTTACATTGGTGAACAAGATTGAATTAGTGCAGGAGGGAAAAGTATTGGCTGAGCAGAAGAATCTCTTGAGAATGGACATTTGAGTGTATGCTGCAAAATTAAGAAATAATAATTCTGCTTTTTTATCTGCTTCAAATTGTTTTTGTTGGTGTGTAATGGCAATTGAAATTTCACAGAGGAAGGCATTACCTTTGCAGATTGTCTTATTATTTCAAAAGAAATCCCAGGAAGGTGTGAAATAACATCATAAGGTAGATGTGTGATTAAAGGTGACTAGCATTGTTGCAGTAAGAGAATACTTTAAACACCGAGCATTTTTCCTTGCCCTGCAGAGTCATATAAAACTCAGGAAAAATCTGTTCTTGCACTCCAATGCTACTATGTATGATCAACTGTTACTAATAAAATTATGGAAGTTTTTCAGCCTTCACCTTTTATCTGCTCTAATTATAAAACCTCTGATCGGCAAGAACGGTAAGCAGGAAAGCAGTACAAAACCAAGGAAGAGTTGGAGTGTAGGAAATATTAGGAAGCCATGTGTCTGGTGTTCTTAGTGTTAAAGAAGGAAGCATGCAGCAGGCTTTGTTACCTCTGGAGAGAAGCTACATGCATTAACATAGGAGGGCTTGCGTCTAAGAGATACCAGTTTTAGAAGTTAAAAGTTTTGAAAGTTACTGGGAGAGTTCCAGGAACAGCACAAATGTTTTTTTTCAGGCTAAATTAAAGATTAAATCTTAAATGTTCTAGAAGCACCTTGTTCTCCCAGTAAGCAATGTTGATACACAGACTAAACTGAAGGGTGATTGTCTACAGATTTTTTTTGTCCTTTGTGGGTTTTTAAAGGACAAATGGCATGGAATAATCAAACTTCTTAATTTGCACACTATCCTTAGTGTTTAACAGTACTGTAGAGTTTTATCCTAGAACCCCTGTGCAGATGCAGTTGCCAACAGAAAAGTGCTGTTGTTGATTTTATTCTGCATTTGAGAAGGTGGTGTGGCTATTCCAGAAACAAAAATAAAACCCACCTAACAAGATTCCTCCTTTGTCGATCCATTCAGGCAGAATCCTCCAGCAGACTACTGATACAAATGGCACAGTTTAGGTTAGCCCCACCATGGTGATTAATTTTGTCTTTCTCTGAAGAGGAGATGGTGTGCAATATATACATAGCTTGAATAAAGCAACAGAACATTAGAAGGTTTCTGAAAGTGGAAACCCCTAGTGATTTAGTAAATTGAAAAGACGGAGGCTGTACCACTATTGCCTTCTCAGCTGAGCTGACACCTTCATCTTGGAGCTGTGTTGTTTGTAATTTAGGCTGACCTGCTCTGTGGGTGTGGAAGAAGTATCTGTTAGGAATGGGACAGGATGGTTTCGTCTGGTGCCTGGATCTGAGTCTGGTTTTGTCTCAGAGTAAAAAGGTAGATTAAATGTCTGTCCAAGATTCTGTCCTCATTGATTATCTATGCCTTTTGTTTTGTATCTAGGAGAATGCCATGGTGGTCCTTATCAAAATGCTTTGGGACTGAACCCCACCTATCAAAAGTCTGTTGAAAGAGAATTTGGTTTTCCTCATGGGAAATTGTGAAAAGGGCAGTCAGTATTTGGCATATGTTATATTCCTTTTTTTTCTTATCTAAAATCTCCTCTGAAGAGATCAATGCAGTTAGGTCTGTTACTCTTTTGAAGTAAACCGAAAATACAGCTCTAATCTTGGTAGAGTATCACCAAATGAGGATCAGAATGGGTTTTTTTTTCTTGATGGAGTTAGCCACCTTCAAGTTAAATCTAAGGTAAGAGCTCAGGTTTACTATTCTGTAGGAAGCTGGTGTAATTGGATGTGGTGGAAACCCAATCTGTTACAGATTCTTTCAGTAAACAGGAATTGAGAGTTTAGAAATTACTGTTTTAGTTATGATATAGCCATGAAATCAACCAAAGGAGATCTTCTTTTTTGTCATAGTTTTGTGAATGGGGTACTGTGTAATGAACATGTCCCGTATACATTTTGAAATTCTCCATTAGGTAAAAATATTTCAGATTTCACCATATTTTCTTTTACGGCACAGAATATACATTACTGACTGCCCAGTCTTGTTAGTATGTGTGTCATGTTACCTGAGGTGTATGCTCACTGTCTGCTAGCACAGCTCCACTTGGTCCTTGACTAGATCATTGCTCTACCAGCTGCAAACTCAAAAGAAACAAGATAATCTTTGGCAAGACTTTTTGTACTGAGTGAGAACATTTATGTAAGTTAAGGAAAGTTGCTTTTCTCTCCTTATTCTGTAACTTCACCAGAGGAGGCTTTTTAGTTCTTCAGTCTTCAATGTTGATTTAATTGTCTCACTCATATCATAGAACGTTGGAAGAGAATGCAAAAAGCTATTCCAGCCCATGTTTCTGGGCGAATAGAGTCAGCCAGAAAGTCAAACAGAATGTTTCTGTAGCAGCAACTGCTAACTTACAAGGTCAGAAAAACTCAGACGCGTGGAAGTTGGGGAAGATGCTATAATTTCTTGTGCTTTTAGGAACTGATCAAGCTTGGGAAACTGAGGATTAGGGATGGAACATTTTTTTCACTCTGATACTGGACTTACTAAGCAGTGTATGTACCACTTCCATCTCATAGACCAGAGCAGTAAGAGCAATGGAAATTAAGTGCTAAAAACTAAACATCATTCATGTAACCTTCAACAGGTTCTTACATAGCTATCCAGGTGCTTTCATCATTTGATGTTTGCACTTTTGCAGTGTGTTGTCTGAATAGCATTGCAATCAACATTTAAGTTTAAAAGGTGGCTTGCAAAAAGGAAAAAAAATAATTACAAAACCAAACCTTAAAAATACTTTTTTGTTCCAAGCACAATTTGCTTTAACTCAGTTGATCTTCTAGGAGACAAAATAATGATTTTTACAATACTTCTCACTTCTGCTTCTTTTTTTTGTTTGTTTGTAAAAAAAGGAAATAATACTAGCCTAGAAACTGAGACACTGCACAGTTGTGCTGGGGAAAAAAGAACAAGACGCATATTCTTACACATGCATTTAAATAGCTCTGGTTGGATTCTCTTCTGCTCCTTTTCATTTCATGCTTGTATGTCGATGGAACCTAACACTTATCAGTATTTTCAAAAAAGGTGACAATCTTCATGCCAATTTAATTGTCGTGTCCTGAGGCTGCCGGTTTTTATTAGGGGTGGTTATGATGTATGCACCTGGTCATCATGAACAGTGATGAGATCGGTAGCTTATCTCAGAGTGCAGGCCGCCAAGCAGCTGTCTGACTGACTTTTGACCACTGCTGACCTGGCCCATTATTGAAAGAGAGATTTAGAGATCAAAGTCCCTTTATCTCATTACCATTCCCCTAATCCATCAAGTCTCCCTGGAGTGAATTTTTCTCTGGATTTTTCATCTGGGAAGTTATAGGTGTTGGACATTGTACCAAAAGGATTTAATGTAAATCCCCCATGAGGAGCACTTTTGATGTGTGGAACTTTTTTTAATCCCCCAAGATGGGGAAACATCTTTGGAAATGCTAAAACTCAAGTCAAAACTTGGGCTATAACTTAGCATTAGCCTTAACATCATAGAACAGATCCTCTTGAAAGATATGTTGAAACATACAGAAGACAGGGAGATGATTAGATAACGCCAACATGGCTTCACCAAGGACAAATTGTTGGCTGACTATTCTAGTGGCCATCTATGACGGAGTAACTGCATCAGTTTACAAAGGAAGAGCTACAAATGTTATCTATCTAGGCTTCTGTAAGGTGTTTTGATACCATCCCCCACAGCATTGTTACTGCTAAATTTGAGACATACGGGTTTGATAGATGGACTGTTAGATGGATAAGGAATTGGCTTGATGGCTGCATGTTAAAATCAATGGGTCAATGGCTGAGTGTCTTAAGTAGAAACAAGTAATAAGTGGTGTCCCACAAGGGACTGTGCTAATATCTTCATTATGACATAGACAATGGGATTGAGTTGCATCCTCAGCAGATTTCCAGATGACGACAAGCTGAGGGGTGCAGTTGCTATGCTTGAGGGAAGGGATGCCATCCGTAAGGATATTGGCAGGCTTGAGGAGTGGGCCCATGTGAACATCATAAAGTTCAACAAGGCCAAGTGCAAGGTCCTGGTTCATTGCCCCTGAGTCAGGGTAATCCCCAACATCATTACAGACTGGGGGATGAAGGGATTGAGGGCAGCCCTGTAAAGAAGGATTTGGGGATACTGGTGGATGAAAAACTAGACATGAGCCAGCATTGTGCACTTGCAGCCCAGAAAGCCAACCAATTCCTGGGCTGCATCAAATGTAGCAGGTTGAGGGAGGTGATTCTCCCTCAGTACCCTGCTCTCATAAGACCCCACCTGGAGTACTCTGCCCAGCTATGTGCTCCCCAGCACAAGAAAGCCATGGACTTGTTGGAGCAGGGACAGAGGAGGGTCACAAAAATGGTCAGAGGGATGGAACACCTCTCCTATGAAGACAGTCTGAGATAGTTGGGGTTGCTTAGCCTGGAGAAGAGGAGGCCCTGAGGAGACCTTACTGCAGCCTTTCGATACTTAGAGGGCTTATAAGAAAGATGGAGAGGGACTTTTTGCCAGGGTTTGTTGTGACAGGACAAGGGGCAATGATTTTAAACTGAAAATGTTAGTTTTAGCTTGCATGGGAGAAATTTTTCACTGTGAGGGTGGTGAAGCACTGGAACAGGTTGCCCAGAGAAGCTGTAGATGCCCCATCCCTGGAATTATTTAAGGTCAGTTTGGACAGGGCTTTGAGCAGCCTGATCTAGTGAAAGATGTCCCTGTCTGTGGCAGGGGAGTTGGACTGGATAATCGTTGAAGATCCTTTCCAACCCAAACTATTCTGTGATTCTACGATTAGAGTGCTTTGGTAGTAGGTAATTTTTCCTGGAATTAAAGATGTTATGCCTCATTGCTGAATGTTTAGGTTTCTTGATGAGAAGAGAATGTTGAGAAGAAATAGTGTGAGATTTTTGTACTGTGTTTGGTTTCTTCATGGTCTCTGTTTATCTCAGCATTGAAATGGGAGATGATAAACATTTCCTCTGATCCAGGAAAAGATGGATTTCACTTAGGTTACTGTTTCTGCTGGTTTATCAGCTGATTTCGTAGAAAGGCAGAACAGACAATTTAGGAGTAAATTTGCTTTCATCAAAATGTAAAATCTAGTGTTTTCTGTGAAAAGGGCTAAGAGATTCATTGGAATTACTGAATTTGAGTAAATTTACTAGTAGCATGTTTGATCGAATTCTGATGTTACCAGCAGTAGTATTTTACTTTTGTAGATGGCTTGGCTTGTGATGGTTTAAGCTTGGGTTTTAATACTATCTGTGATCATAGGAATCTAGAACCATTCTTTGTCCAGAGTAATTCTTGTTCTCCTGGGGTTTATTTACTTAATTCCATTCATTCTTTCTTCTTATCTGCAAGACATGATAATAGTGAATTCAGATTCACTGTAGTTTTGTTCTGTGTTTGGCTGTACAACAGAGTAATACACTGCTATTAATTATTAAATCTAGTTAGACTTATCGTTAGACTTAACGATAATCTCTGAAGATTTTAGCTTTTGACCCAAAACCAGATAAACAATGTGAACAGAAATTGTTAACAGCTTAATTGTGATTGTACTCCCAATGACAAATGTAAACCTCTGACTTTGAAGTTAATATGTACGTCTTTAAGGTGTTTCCCTTGGATATTTCTGACACAAGCATTCTCTGGCTAGTGGCATTCTTGTGCTTTTGTTTGTTTGTTTGTTTGTTTTAATTTACGACTATGTTAGTTTGTTAGTCCAGTTTTCATTTGGTTATTCTGAGAAAATACTTTGTCTGAATCTTTCGATATACAGACCTTTTAGGTCTACAATTTCATGTAGTAAAGTGAGGAGCATAGTATTTAAATTTTTACTTTGCATTTTTTGTCTGTGGAGTTTTCCTGTTAAATAAGATAAAACCAGTAAAAGAGGAGAAGTTATGTCTTTTGTTGTTTAAAAAAGGCAAAACAAGGTGTTCTTTTTATTGGTAGTTATGCAGTGTCACTGTATGCATGACTTGTCAAGCCGTAAGGGCACATTCTTACATTAGAATAGCTTAAAAAAAGGAAAAAAACCCACCATGATAGTATTTTATAGTGCCTTTGCTTTATATTCTAGTTATTTGTATCTCCAAGGATTGATGATATTTTCTGGAATAATCCACAGCTGGAGAAGCAGGTCGTCATCCCTGTGTGTTTTATTTGTTATGTTTACACGATACCAAGCTACTCTGGCATAGTGACACATAATTCTGTAATACAGTCCCATTTCTTTGGAAGGTTTTTTGTGTGCACAGTGAGCCAA
This sequence comes from Pterocles gutturalis, assembly GCF_000699245.1. NCBI lineage: Eukaryota > Metazoa > Chordata > Aves > Pterocliformes > Pteroclidae > Pterocles > Pterocles gutturalis. The sequence goes on from NW_010100410.1 coordinate 10,696, forward strand.
GACTCTGGGAATTGGTCATAACAGAGCCATAAGCAAGACAAATGCTTATTTGTTGATTATACTGTATCTGTTTTCTTTAAAAAAAATATTTCAACCTACCAATCTGGACAGTAGTTCGGGTATAGTGACATTCATTGTATGTATCACTGTGCTCTAGAGTCCTCAGGCTTGCTTGTGGTTTGTTTTTTTTCCCTTGTTGGGTCTCTTTTTTGGGTATAGGGTGTTTTTTGAACCAAAATATGTATCTGTTCCACAAAATGACAGCAGCCTGTCTGGTAAACTGTTTATTTATTGTGGAATTTATTTTCTGACATTAGGTAAAGTATAAGAAATAAAATAACTACACTACTCATGTTCTAAATTAATTGTCTTTTGAACATTACATTTGTTAACAACTTCAAGGACAAAATGAAAATATTCCAGTATCCCCTGTGTGGTTCGTAGTTCAATCCTAGCTCTGTAACTGTAAGGTGGATTTTCTAATCCTTTACTCTTTCTCGTAGCTGTCTTTTGACTCCTTTCCAACTCTTCAACAAGATTTCTGAATTACAAACAATGAGAATTGAACACTGATAAGTATGCACTTTTTTTCAAAAGTACAGGAGTAAAATTTCTCTTCTGCTAGTTGGAATACCACTGTTGAGGTGTTTTCAAGAAGCGCAACAGCCTTCTGAGTCATGACATTAGACTATTTGTGCTTAGATGACTGCTGTAGCTCAAATACTCGTTTCAGGGTTGTTTCATTCATTGTGTGACAAGCTTGCATTTAACAGCGTTCAGATGCAGTCTTGACCTGTTTCTGGTTTACCAGTTATTCTAATTACTTTTCAGCATCATATCGTCTTCTTAATTTACTAGACCACAGCTTTTGTGTCACCTGCAAGTACTGTCAGAAATTATTTTATGTTTTTATTCTGTTTCATGGATGAAGATATCTGTTTCTTAACCTGATCTTAGTGTCACTGGAATCCTGTTTGGAAGACAGCTGTCTGTTGAAGACTTTGGCCTTCGTAATTTAATACTTACTGTTTAATCAACTGTTACTTAGTGCATCCTATGTTGGTTTGTTGTATGTTACCAGATCAGTTGCTTAGCAGATGCCTAGTTCCTCAAAACCACTGACTTGGTACAGCAAAACATCTGAAATGTCGTAACTGCATAGCTCATGGTATGCAGTCTCCCTCACCCCCTTCCCATCCTTTGGGCTTTTTTTTGGGTGACACTTCAACAGTGACAAGGCTGGATGACTTCCTAGCCGATCCTTCTAAAACTCTTTGATAAGGGGTATCTGGACCTGCAGAGTGGCAACGTTCTGACTTCAGTAAATCCTCTGTAATGTTTATCTTCAGTGGGTGCTACACTGGTAACTCTCTCATTGTTGCTGCAAATGTGGTCTGTTTCCCTAAAACTAAAACAAATATTTGGAAATTATGTGTGTTTTTTCCTTGTTAATAAATATTAAGTGTTCTACTGCAGCAGTTTAGTGAGGGACCAGTGTGGTTTTAAGTGTTTTGTGATTAAAAAAAAAAAAAAAATTAACCAAATTGTTGGCTTACGTATTCCAGTTTCATCCTTTTACTTCCCCTCCTATCCAGGCTACTTCTATTATTTTTAATTTTTCCTTGTTTTGTAGAATTGAGTCTGTGTAGGGTGTTTTGTAAAATGTTCTGAAATGACTCTCAGTTCTTGTCTTAAATCTAAATCCAGTTATTTACACTTTTAATTCTGTCACCTTTTGCTACAGTAACTCTCAGGAAACACAGTATACCTACAACATATATATATACTACTGGTGTTGGACTTCTTTTGTTTACACGTAGCAAATTGTTTTGAGTTGTGATCATGTGGTCCCACAGTTCCTTTTGATTGTAGTTCTGCCACATGTTCTTTTTCTTAAGAAGTGTTTCTGTGTGGTGTTTTTCTGGTTTAGAAATTACAGTTTGTAAACTTGCAGAAATACAAAGGTTGCAACCTTTGATATGAGTTACAATGGCCCTGGGGGGTTATACCTCCTTACGTTTTTGTTAAAGTATATAAGCAGCTCCACTCAGTTGTCTGTCACGTTAGCTGTGACTTAGTCATCTGCCATGGCACCAGCTTTTGTGTCAATTTTTCTCTGTTAGAATTTAAACCAAAAATATTAAAGATTGCTGGCTGCAAGCCAATTCTGAAGTGTAAAACCAGCTCATCACTGAACTTTCGCTTGTGTAAATCTTTGCTTCAGTTATACTTCTCTCTTCGAACCTACATCTGTATATTAGCAGTTCTTTGGGTTTATCACCTAGGCTTCTAGAATGTTGGTACAAGCAGTTTAATTTCTCCATTTAGTCTCATTACTCGTTTTGTTTTAATCTTATTTTGGTATTCTGCTAAATAAGTGCCCCCTTCCCGCCCCCCCCCCCCTCTCACTCTTTTCCTCTGGCTTCTTCACTTTCAGTTGTGCAATGGTGCTCTGACCTCTCTGGCCAGCCTTCCTTTGTGAGTGTATTCTCTCATTTTCTAACAACGAAAACAGTCTGAACTCTGGAGCTCCATCTTCCACAGAAATCCAGTGACTAGCCTCCAGAATGAAACTGTCATGTATTCTTCACCTGTCTAGGAGTTCACCTCTAGGTTGTCCTGTTTTCTTCTTGTATGGAACAGAAATGTTCCAACTGGGTATCAGGATAATAAGTGTGGGGTGTTTAGGTATTTCTCATTTGCAAGATTCAGAGTAATTTGTCTCGCAGTGTACTATAGGCACATGTACAATTTTGCTGTCATTATTTCTGTTAAATACAGTTGAGCAAACCCCTTGATTGATTTGCTGGAACTTGCTTGCATCTGAATAGAGTGCAGTCTGACAGAGTAGCTATCCCAGCTATCTGTGCCTACCACTCAGGGTACCTGCGGGTGTCTCTATGGTCATGGCTCATCCCCCTGATGAGCACTGTATGACTACACTCCAGTGCTTTTGTGTAAGGGTCAATACTTGATGAATGCTGGCAGGAGCTGCTTAGCACTTCTGTGAAATAAGAAAACAGTTTCAGGTTGCATGTTAAGAAACACTGGCTTTAAAGGCCTGCTGTAAGTAGTTCTGCATCTTCTGCAGAGGGACTGCATCTATCCTTAGAAGCTGAGCGCTCCTTATTGTCAAGGAGGAACTGGATGTTCTGGGACCTAAATGCGGTTGGAAGAGTCTGGGATGCTTACAGAACACCTTCACCCACTTGTCATCATCTAGTTTTCAGACTTTCAGACTTAATCTTACAAGATGAGGATTTTTGAGGCCCATAGGACTACAACTTAATTCTGGGACTGCGTTATCTTATGTAACTGTGGAGATCAGCAGGTTTTTTCATAATTTTCAGACATGCATTAACACAGCTGAAGCATGACCAGGAATTGATTCTGCACTGACACAGGTGCAGCCTGAGCTCCTGTATGCCCTGGGAAAAAAGTTCCTTCATCTAGCAGAGCACTTAGACCTCTCCTCATTCTGGTTGGTGGGCAGTGAATTTGGGGTTAGGCTTCCCAGTACGAGAGAGGCAGGCATGGGGCTTCTGGAGAGAGTCCAGCAAAAGGTGCTTAAGGTGATGAAGGGGACTGGAGCCTCTCTCCTATGAGGAAAGGCTGTGAGAGAGCTGTGACTCTTCAGCCTGGAGAAGAGCAGGCTCAGGGAGGGATCTTACTAGTTTATATGAATACCTGAAGGGGGTGCAACGAGGACAGAGCCAGGCTCTTTCCAGTGGTGCTCAGTGACAGGACCAAAGGCAACGGGCACAAGCTGAAACAGGAGGTGCCCTCTGAACATCAGGAAACTCTTTTCACTATGAGGATGACTGAGCAGTGGCACAGGTTGCCCAGGGAGGCTGTGGAGTTTCCGTCCCTGGAGATGTTCAAAAGCCGTCTGGACAACTGGCTGTAGGTGTCCTTGGTTGAGCAGGGGAGTTGGTCCAGATGACCTCCAGAGGTTCCTTCCAACCTCAACCATTCTGTGATTCTGTGAAATACAGGGATTGTGCTGCAGCATTATGTTTTAGATACAGATCAGCAATGTCACGAGTTTACCCAGACCTGTAATAGTGTGGAGGGAATCCCATGGGATTCGCGATTCACTATGCTGCCACTCACTTACCAGTTGCTTTTGGGTGTACAAAGAATAATTTTGTAGATGCTCCCAGGCCACTGTGACTGTGTCCCAGGTACCTGAGGAGAAATCAGTGAAAATGTTGGTTCTGCAGTTCAGAGGTTTTCCAATGGCAGCAGGCCAGCATGCTTTTTGGGGAGGAGTTGCCTTTGCTGCTTAAGTCTGTGTGATGGGGAAGACACCAAGGTCACTTGTTACCCTGGGTTGTGGGCTGTGCTGGGTAGTGTAGGGCTGTCTTTCAGCTGATTCCTGAACACCTACAGGAATGAGGGAGGCTGTAACTTCAAGCAGCTGATTGTAGGCTAAGGAGTTTCCAGGCCTTATCCAGTGTTAACACCCCCAGTGGAGTTTGCATTATGAAAAGTTGTGGTTTCAGGGGTATGGCATATTGTTAATATCATAGAGTGGCCTGGGATGAAAAGGACCTTAAAGATCATCTAGTTCCAACCCCCCCTGCTGTGGGCAGGGTTGCCAACCACTAGAACAGGCTGCCCAGGGCCCATCCAGCCTGGCCTTGAATGCCTCCAGGGATGGGGCATCCACAGCTTCTCTGGGCAACCTCTTCCAGTGCCTCACCACCTTCTGAGTGAAAAATTTCCTCCTAATATCTAACCTAAATCTCCCCTGTCTTAGTTTAAAACCATTCCCCCTCATCCTGTCACTATCAACCCCTGTAAACAGTCATTCCCCCTCCTGTTTATAGGCTCCCTTCAAGTACTGGAAGGCCGCAGTGAGGTCTCCCCGGAGCCTTCTCTTCTCCAAGCTAAACAAGCCCAGTTCCCTCAACCTTTCTTCATAGGAGAGGTGCTCCAGCCCTCTGATCATCTTTGTGGTCCTCCTCTGGACCTGTTCCAAGAGCTCCACGTCTTTCCTGTGCTGGGAACCCCAGGCCTGGACACAGTACTCCAGATGGGGTCTCAGAAGAGCCGAGTAGAGGGGCAGAATCACCTCCCTCTCCCTGCTGGCCACCCTTTTTTTTTTAATTCAGCCCAGGACACAGTTGGCCTTCCAGGCTGCAGGCACACACTGCTGGTTCATGTCCAGCTTCTCGTCCACCAGGATCCCCAAGTCCTTCTCCACAGGGAGAGAAGGAGGAGGCAGAGGAGCTGGCTCCTGCATTGGCTCCTGGGAGAGACCGAAGCTGGTAGGACCCTACTCTGGATGTACACTGGATACAGTGGATGCTTGCTAGAGGGGCTGGTGGCTTCTCTTAGGGGACTTGGGGGGATGATGAGGAGGGATACAGGTTCAGGTGCAGACAAACACTGACTTCCAAAGCAGAAGGTAGTCTATATTGTTTTCTTCAGGAACCCCCCTCCTAGCTAGTGCCTGAAGGTAAGCCTGTCCCCTGGGGCTGGCTAGTGCGGTGCACCATGTCTCCAGTGTCCCATGTCCAGTACCCTAAAGCATCTGCTGTCTTGGTGTCCTCTGGTGGCTGTGAGGTCTGGGAGAGTGAAGCATAAGGGTGTGATGCGCACCTTAGCTCTATCTGCTTTTGCTGTGCTACAGGGAAGAATGAAGGTCTTGGTGTCTTATGATAAAACATCTCATGCATTTCAATTTGGGAGAAATGGGACATTTGTCAGGCTGCACTGGAATGAGAACCTTGGCCTGTCAGCTGGTCTCTCTTCTAATGTAAAACAGCTGCCCAGTGCTCCTGTGGTAACTAGGCAGTGAAATCCTTCAGGAGGGCTAGACCTCAGAAAGTGAGAGCCATCAAGTAGTCATGGTTGTCTCTTTGCTGTTACTTTTTTAAAATGGACTCGTGGTTTTTTCCTTTTTTATAACCCTGTGTGGGTTTTTTGTTGTTTTTGTTTTGGTTTAAGTAGTCTTCTGAGCTCTCAACCTGAAGAATTCCTTTTCATCTTGACCTGAAAAAGCCGATAATGGCAAGTTGTTTCCCAGGCTCTCTTTAGAATATTCCAGTAATGGCTATTAGTGCAGTCAGCTGTTTGGGACTATGCTACTTTCTTTCCTTTCTTTGTGAAAACCAGTAAGTGAAGGCAAAAGCTATTTGAATGCTGGATTATCATTTTGTCTGTCCTTTCTTAGTAGCCTGCTTTAAATGTACTAAGGGCTTTGCTTCCTACAAATATTTTTCTTTTGATTTTACCTCTCCCCGTCCCTGCCCTGTCTCATTCCCCTCCCCCCCCCCCCCCCTATTTAAAGTGAGGATCCCCCCCCCCCGCAGAATAAGGTATGTTTAAAAAAAAAACCAAACAAACCCCAGAAAACAAAACAAACAAAACTTCTTCCATGTTACAGAAGTGGAGAAAGCCGGTGTGCAGTCTTTCTGCAGCCAAGTATAGTGAGCTAGTTAGTTTTCCAGTATATCTTGCTCTATGATGAAGAAGTACCTTGGAATATCTCAGGTTTCCTTCATTCATAAGACTGTAATGAGGAAGTCTAGAAACAAATTTTTATGTTTAGGTTTGCGATTGTAAATGAAGGTTTTACCTTCTTGCCATCTCGCTTCTGACTCAGTTGCCTTACTAGTGAGTCCCTTTTGACAGCGGGGGGGGGGAATGTTTCTCTGCAAATCTTCTTGAGGCAGAAGACTTCCTGACTAATTGATAATGCAAATTCCAAAGTTTATTGCTTTCACAGTAATCTTGTTCTGAGTTTCAGGCAGCCTGTTAAGTCCGTCAGCAAGAAAAGTAGATTGTTTTTATGATAATGCAGATTATTGCAATTCTATGTTGTGACATAAAATGTCACCTAGGAGTATTTACTCTTTTTCTTAAGCTAATGGTACCTCTGTAACAATAAGTATTGTGATCCACCTTCTCTACCCAGTAATCTCATTATAATTATAGTTCTGAGTTACATTTTGGAAGAATGCAGGTAATGACACCAGGCTTTATTCCTGGATCAATTAATGACTCCACACTCACCATCATTTCTCAAACAAAATGATGTTTCAGGCTGATCTAGGTTTTGGGTTTTTTTTATTTGCTTTATAGTGCTTTTGATGGTGTAAATTACCATGGAGTGACTGCATCTCGCCAACTTTGCTATTTTTCTGTGATGCACTTAAAGAATCGTTACAGTTTGTATCCTGCTGCATAGCTCTGTTTCTAAATGATAAGGAGTTTGCCTTCAACTGAGGACTTTGTGGATCGTTATCTTACCTTCACACAATAGCTTTTCTGTTTGAAAAAGTGTCATACTAAAAGTGAGTTTTCAAATAGGGAAAGGAGAGAGACGGGACATACTACTCTCACAAATGATACTGTTCCTCTTCCAGCCACTTTATACACTGAGATGGAAAAGAGGCTGAGGTACCAGAGCTACCAAAGAGGCAGGGCTTCATTTGTGTCGGACTAGAAGTGCTTGCATAGGAGTAGTGAGAATTTCATGTTTTATCCAATACTCCACTAAATGGCTGAACTAAGCTTCACATTTAAGTGTTCTGGGAACATCTTCTTACTACAGTTCCATAAAAAGTGACTATTTATAGAAGTTCCTTTTCATTGTTTTCTATCACATACAGTCAGGTACGATATTTGTTGGTGCCAGTGGTTTGCTTGCTCCAGAAAACCTTGTTGTGAGATGTGTTTGGATGTGCTATTACATTTGTTGTGAGCCAAGCAGTCATACTGGTATTTTGAAGTAATTTTGACTAATATTTTTGAATGTATGTGAAAGATCCTGTCATTCAATCCTTTAAATGTCTGTTCAAAGGTACTGAAATTCAATAACTTATTTGCAGTACATGTAGCTTCTTTAGTTATTGGCTTCTCACGCTGCAGCTCTCGGCAGGCTGGCGCCCCTGACTGTGTATGTTCATCCTCATCATGCCACACCGTGTAGGTGAAGAATCCATTTGGAGAGATTGCAGGATTCCTGGAGAGAACTACATCCTCCACCAGCAAGCACTTCAGTGCCTAACTTACTTGCTCATTGACCTGATTTAGCAGCTCAGCCAGAATACGGTGAGTGAGTAAATGCATGTGTAAATAGGCAGAACTGGCAGGATCAGAAGCTGAAGTTATCTTTCAATCGAGGGTGAGAATCAGTTGTATTCCCTCTATCTGATGCTTCCTGCTTTTCATCACATGGTTGGAAGATACGTGGCAGTGTAGGCTGACAGTGGGTTGTCTTTCTTGAGAGGCTGAAGTTCGGAGTTTGAACTGAATTGACCAACTGAGAAATGAAGTAATGTTTTTTCATGTTCTGCATGACTTTGCTAAACAGTAAGCTGTTTTGAGTAGAAGGGGTAATTTCTTCCTCTGGTTGTACTATGAAGCAGAAAAAATGTCCTCACACTTAATGCCGGGCTTGATCTGGTAAACTAACTCATCAGATGAACCG
>NW_010100410.1:19169-21868 GCF_000699245.1 Pterocles gutturalis
AGATAAGGAGATACTTAGTTTACAGACTCATCAGCACTTACAAACTGTGACAACCACCCCTTGGTTTTGCCAACAGCAGGGCACTTTGGAGTAAGTCAGAAGAAAAACCCTAAACAGATGGGGAACTTAAATGTCAAAAACTGAGGAAGTGCAGATTTAGCTCAGGAGAAATATAGGGCAGCAGAGCACAGATGTAAAATCTTTGCAGCTGTGGAGGTGGGCCTAAATTCCAAATAATTATTTTTGATGTAGGGGGAACATGTCTCACTGCAATCCATGAAAGCCACACTGAGGACAATCAGTGAAATTACCACAAAGAGCAGTGGAGTACACGTCAGTAGCCTCAGTCAAAGACATAGTTCAGAGCCCTAGCTTCCAGGCAGGAAGTCTTTTCTCATCACATACCTAACAGATGAGCTTTTGTAATAGCACGTGCATTGAAATGCCATCTTCTGCCTCAGCTTCAGGAGTACACAAATTCAAATTCACAATAGGCTATTGCTGTACTGCTAAGCCTGACAGGTGAGGAACTCTGGAAGTTTCAGTACAGTGCCAAAAATACACTTTAAAGATACTAATTAACAAAATGGCTGTCTCAAAAGTAAATATCCATAAATTCCTTTACATTATTTTTGGTTCTACTGAGCAAAAATAGCGAAGTAGGAGATGCAGAAAAACAGTGGCAGGTACTTGTTGCGTCTCTTGTGTGTGGCAGTGAGATTGAGGATTCAGTTATTTTTTCATGCAGTGTTTTTGGATCCTCATTGGTAAATATTGAATAACCTTTTAAGGCCTAGAAAGCTTTTACTATACAAAAGGGCAGACTTCTGCTTAACAGAACAGCATCCTACCTAAAATCAGTGCATGTACTTTGAGTGGGCATATCAGATTGTTATGAATTTTTATGAAATAAACCTGCAATTATCAGAGTGGCTTTATCAGTTTTACTGTAGAGAACCAAGGATGTTCTGAATTGATTCTTGTTTTCACAGTGCTCTCTTTTTGGATGATAACAGCACAAGCATGTTTGTAATAGAAGCATAGAAGCATAGAATGATAGAATGGTTTGGGTTGGAAAGGACCTTAAAGATCATCAAGTTCCAACCCCCCTGCCATGGGCAGGGACACCCTCCACCAGCCCAGGTTGCTCAAAGCCTCATCCCCCCTGGCCTTGAACGCCTCCAGGGATGGGGCATCCACAACTTCTCTGGGCAACCTGTTCCAGTGTCTCACCACCCTCACAGGAAAATATTTCTTCCTAATATCTAATCTAAACCTACTCTCTTTCAGCTTAAAACTGTTATTTCTGTAATTTGTAGATGGGGGAGTGGAGACAAATAAGTTAGTAAATACTGTGAATGGGAGAGTTGGGCTGTAGGGCAAAACAGTAGGTGCTGAGAACCTGATGTCCATGTTCCAGGGTTTGTTTTGTTTTTTGTTTTCTTTTTTTTTTTTTGCTTTAAAATAGGTCTAGCCTGATCTGAGGGATGAAATGCCTGGTTGTGGCTAGAATGTACTAGGTGTGGTCCTTGACTTCCATTTTTACTTTTTTCATTCTAAAGGAACCCAGTTTCTTACTTGGATACATTTTGATGATAATGAAGGGGAGCAAGGGAGATGAGAAGGTTCAGTTTCACAGAAACATAGAGCAGTTAAGGTTGGAAAGGACCTTAAAGATCATTCAGTTCCATCCCCCCTGCCATGGGCAGGGAAATGTTCCACTAGACGAGGTTGCTCAAAGCCTCATCCAGCCTGGACCTCCAGGGATGGGGCATCCACAACTTCTCTGGGCAACCTGTTCCAGTACCTCACCACCCTCACAGTAAAAAATCTCTTCCTAATATCTCATCTAAATCTACCCTCTTTCAGTTTATAACTGTTACCCCTTCTCCTGTTACCACACTCCCTGATAAAGAGTGTTTCCCCATCTCTCCTGTAGACCCCCTTTAGGTACTGGAAGGCTGCTATTAGGTCTCCTCGGAGCCTTCTCACCCCAAGTCTCTCAGCCTGTCCTCATAGGGGAGGTGCTCCAACGCTCTGACCATCTTTGTGGCCCTCCTATGGACTCGCTCCAACAGGTCCATGTCTTCTGCTTTAGGCCTGAACTTCATGTGAAATGGGGTTGTGAGCTGAGAGCAGAGTAATTTACATAAAGCATGCAGAGCAGTGAACCACCTGAGCAGCACGCTGATGAGCTATTTTCTGTATGCTAGTCAGATCGGTGAGAATTACTGGAAAAAGATGAGATTTTTTTTGTTTTCTTGTTTACTGGTACAGAATTCACAGCTATTCATCTGCCAGTTTCAAGATACAGGTTGGAGCTCTTCTGGCTCAGTAGATATTGAATGTAATACAGGTTTTCTGCTGGTTAGCAAAAGCATGCAGTGAGGTCACAGTTGCTGCATCCAAAGGCTGCTTTATCTGGGAAGGAAGCTATCAGTGATCTTAATGCAATTCCCAATAGTCTTAACAGTCTTAAAGAGGGATCATAGAATCATTAAGGTTGGAAAAGACCTCAAGGATCATCAAGTCCAACCATCAACCCAACACCAACTAATTCACTAAACCATGTCCCTAAGCACCACATCTACACGTTTCTTGAACACCTCCAGGGATGGTGACTCCACCACTTCCCTGCACAGCCTGTTCCAATGCTTGACAACCGTTTTGGTGAAGACATTTTTCCCAATATCCAGCCT
>NW_010100411.1:0-4419 GCF_000699245.1 Pterocles gutturalis
AGCGGGGCAGGGCCGGTCTCCGAGCGCCAGGTGGCTGGGGTACTACTGGGTGCTTTCCTAAAACTGGGTCTTGTTAAGGGTATCGGGTAAGGTGCTTGAAAATCCAGGTTCCTAAGATCAATAGAAAGTCTTAGCGATATCCATTTAAAAGTATTCAAACTTCTGTATGTACACTTACAGTTGTGTTTTAATTTGAGAAGGGAATTATAACTAACTAAGCAAATACAGTTTTCTAGATTGTGTTTTAAAAACTGAAATGCAAACCGGAATGCATTTTTAAAAAGACAATTTAAGGCTCATAGTAGCTGACACAAATGCACTGAGCAACAGGAGTTGCGAAAAGCATCTTTCAGAGCACAGTGCCCTGGGATCTGTGATAAGACCAAAAATATGGACTTTCACAAGTAAGCAGTTCTCGGGTATCTGGAGGTCTCTTTGTGAACTGACGTGCAACTTTGCTCACTGAACACTCAACTGCTGTGGTAACAGTCACACCTACCTGCCCTTGTGCTGACGGCAGCAACGCATGAGCACAGGGCTGGCAGCGAGGCGAAGGAACACCTATGAGGGAGGTGTGGTCGCCTTCTTTCCTGGTCACTGTAAGACAGGTTGTTTTGTTGTTTTTTTTTTTTTCCCATTTCATTTTGTTAGTATTGCCACATGGCTAATATTTTTCTGAGCAATAGTTTGATTTTTTTTTTTTTTTGCATTCTTGCTTCATTGTGCTTTCGTCTTTTGTCTGGCATTGCTGAAGCCTGAGCAAATATTTAAAATAGTGTGTGAGGGTCATGGAGAAGTTGAAGTTCCTGTTCCAAGAACTGAAACTCTGAATCAAATAAGTCTGAGGTTTTCTGCAGCAGGCTCTATACTTGAAAAATTCTTGATATTGAAGTAGGCTTTAAACCCAGCTACTCATAATGCTTGAAAATAAAGTGGATGTGGGGTTCTCTAATTTGACAGCACTTCTGTGAGTTGTCCTGCATTATTTTCTACTTAGCCTCATGTGCGTGTAATTTGTCTGTGCTGAAAGTTTTAATCTTCCCCTGGAGTTTATGAAAAAACACTAGGCTATATGATCCGAATCATTTGGTTTGCAGGATTTGCTGGAGTTTATGAAAAAACACTAGGCTGTATGATCCGAATCATTTGGTTTGCAGGATTTTTCTGATGGGTCTAACATTGTTGGAGCAGAGCCCTTCAGCAATATTGCATCAAGATCACTGCATGGCACTTGTGAACTGAGCCAGTTGGGAGCAGTCTGGTAGACCTACAGGAATATTTTCCTCTATGTCATTAGTTCAGGGTAGTAGCAGTTCCTCCTAAGTGTAGGAACACTTGTGCATAGTAGAGAAATAACGGGCACCAAATACAAAGTGTTATCGCCAGAAGCTAAATAAAGCCTTGTGTCAAAATTTCTCCTTTTTGCTACCAAAGTAATGGTGCAGACCTCTATGTGTGTGTGTGGCAGGTTCATCTTAAGAAGCTGGCTAATTGTAAGAAATTGTGTTTGGCTTACGTAATAAACTGAATGGGATATATTTCTTACACAAGGCTTTTACCCCCCTGTACGCTTTCTCCTGACCTGAACAGGGTGGTTAATGAACTGTGTAATTTCTTAAGAAGTTCCCCCATCATGTGGAAGAAGTCACAAACACTCAACTGTCCCGCAGGGCAGGTTTTGAGCCCTTAGGAGTGGCAGCTGCAGAGCATGGCAGACCGCATGCACGCTGGGCTGTACGCTGTGGTCCCTGCCCTGGCACCCGAGTATCTCATCCCTTCCCCATTGATCATAGTGAGTCTGCAACAACAGTGTGGAATGTGAGCTCTGGCACACGCTAACAATCCTGCGTGGCCCTGCTGTGCCTGTGAGGCTGGTGGAGCTCGTTCCAGTCCATCGTCCCTGCTGCTGTGCCATGTGCTAGCTACCCAAATCTGGTTCATGCTCCAGATCTTTATTTTTCATATCAAATATACAGCTTTGTGCAGTTGACAGAGTTTAGTGACTCGTTCTCCTGTTGTGTCTGCTATAAGTGATATAACTGGAGCTGAGTTTATTGGGCCTGCTTAAGCAGGTCTTTCTCCTTTTGGAAGGATTGATGCTTCAGTGAGTGGTGAGGCTGGATGTAAAATGACGGTGAGCTGTGCCTGAAATTCTAGATTCTTAGCAGAGGTTTGGTTTTGTTTCTTTATTCAGAACACATTAAAAACCCATCCACTTTAACGTGCTCGGAAGTTGAGATAGGTGAATTGTCTTCCATGATCTACAAAACAATGTTCGCAATCAACCAGCCACCAAAACGCTAACTCTGACGTCTCTTGGGAATAGCAGTGGTCACTTCTGCCACTCTGTGTAATGTAGCAGGAGAAGTAGGTGGCAGAAAGTAGTACTGTGGAAGGTGGAAAGGACCCTGAAATGCCAAATCTCTTAAATCAACTGTCAGAAACTCCAGTACCTAGCAGTCCTACCTTTTATTCAATAGCTGATGTGGAAGAAGAAACTGTTAGCAGAGGTGGGCTAAAAACAGGGTGAGGAAGATGGAGAGAGAAGAGCTGAGAAGGGGGAGTGACGGGTGTTTCGCTGGGGAAAAAGGGCAAATGGCATCTCCACTGGACTGTGTATGTGTATATGTGTGTGGCAGCAAATTTCTGTTGGAAACTTGCATTTGGGTTACAAAACCTAGTTTGTAGATGTAATTTTATTTTTGAGGGTCACAGTTTCACTAATGCTTTTGCTCCTGGGAGTGGGGCACACCATATCCCAGGCTTTCACCTAAGTCAGGTCTGCCCACAGACCTGTTGCATCAGATATACACTACTCCATGCTTTGTTGTGTTGAGGGTATGTTGCCAACAGTTTCTTTTGCTGAGAGCATGCTTCTCCAGCATTGTACTTTTTGGTGTGGGGGCTGATGGGGTGCTTGCAGCAAAAACCCGGTTGAAAGAGGTTCAGATGTTCGCTTATGCCTCGGTAAATGTTAACTGAGATTCTGTCATTTCAAATTTACTGTGCTTTGGATTGCAGCAAGTGGAAGTGTTTCAGGCCACTATTCTGCAGCAAGGAGATCTGCCTGCAGGAGCTATGCAAGATAGCATAAGGAGTGTTTAAAACCTGATATACATTAATTTAAAGTATACTAACAATGGCTGCATTTTTTCTTTGTTTTTCAGAATTGGTCTGGGAGTCTAATTGTAGCTTCTTTAACTGGTGCTTTTGGATCATCTTTTCTTTATGGTTATAATCTCTCGAATGTGAATGCTCCTGCAGTGGTAAGTGACTGACAAAACTGGAACTGAGTATCAGTAGAGGGCAGCCTTGCCCAGCTAGTGTGCGCCTCTCAGCATCCTGCTTTTGTAATCCTCCTAATATAATAGAAGAGGTTAAATCTTGTAAAGTAACTTTGCTTTGCCTGAAAGCTTCTTTCTGCTCTCCATGAGGTTTTCACATAAATTCAGTAGCTATCAGGAAACTGAACACTGCTGTTGAGGTGAGTGGGTGCACATGGTTTGCTTCTCATTGTCCCCAAGCCCAGACAAATACTAAATCTCCTTGCACACTTTTGTGTGATAAGGTATTTTTAATAGTTTATCTTTCTGACCAGTGAGTATTTGGTAGCTCTATGAACATGTCGTTCTGTTCTGGAGGGGTTGCACAACATTTAATTCCTACAGTACCAATACTATAAATAATGCCTCTGGCTTCCTCTTAAATAATGGGTCTCTTCTTCTGCATTTCATGGTGATGCCTTGTTTGGTTCTGAATTTGAAACCACCATGTTGACCATCTCTTGGCTGCGACATATGGAATAGATTTGATGAATAGAGTACTGTGAAATCAGTGTACAGTATTTTGGGGGATTTCATTAAAAATATCAGTTATCACAAATGGAAATCTGAACATTTTGTTTTCACACTGGCTGTCTAGAGATCCTCTTAATTCAGTCAAGCACAGCAGTAAGGAATTCAGTGGAGCTGTAAGCAACAGTATTTTGAAAAAGCAGCTAGTAAATTTTGGGAACTGTGTAAATTCCATTTCAAAATAGTTCCTTTCCAAAGCTAAGCTCATTCTTTTTTGGAAGTCTTTTATTAAAATGTGTGGCTAGGTTTCCACTAAAACAGGTTGGTCTCATTAAAGATGAGTGTGATATTTATGCAAATACTGGAATAATTTTTTAAAAAATTTATGTTTTACACATGTATGTCCTAAAGGACTAGGAAGAGGCTCACCATGTAGGAAGTTGTAATTGCCCCCTTCATAACTTCTGGGAATTTTCTTGAAGTTCCTGGTACTCTTTGTACCAATAACACAGGGATAGACAGATTGGATGTTTATTCTAGCATGACATGTCTAGGCATCACTTCACCTTGTAGTCATCAGAAGATAAATGTGGCTTGGAAGAAAATCGCAGGAAGCCTGAATTCT
>NW_010100411.1:4450-16458 GCF_000699245.1 Pterocles gutturalis
AGGAAGCTGAAATTCTGTGAGCAATAACATTGATTGTCCTGAAGGTAAACATCCTTCCTGCACTGCCTCAGTACTGTCAGCGGAGCACTGAGAATGATCTGATCTGTAAACTTTTAAGTGCCATTTAAAAAATGGGCTGTCCTGGTAATCAGAGTGCTCCTGGTGCTTTCTGCAGGAGTAAAAGAAAGAAAGGATGATAGGACGTGCTGTTTGGCAACACTCAGACACTTAGGTTTGAACCGTGTGATAGATTATAGTGATGACCAGAGTGTGGGTGAGGCTGAAGGTGCAGCTGTACCGTGACGAGTGCTAAATTCCGTGCATCATGGTTAGTAACACTTCCACGATTGTCCATTTTTGCTTGAAACCTTTACTGTTGCTTTTGGACTGAAACTGAGCACCATGCTGATGGTGGTTTTGGTCATGCTGTTGACAGGTATGACAAAGTCTCCCTTTTTGCAGCATGGTGTTTCAGAGTTTGAGAACTTCATGTCATTCTTATTCATTATCTAGGGCTAAGGAGTAGCCCTACTTACAAGGAATACATAGCTGTGTAGTTCAAGAACAAAATACCAGTGTGGCTTCTGGTCCTCTCTCTAGCCCCAGGGTTAATCTGTGTCATCTGTTTACCTAGGACAGGCCACCTTCCTGTTCTTGGAGCTGCAGTGATCAGGTTGCAGGGAAGAGTCCAGGCGCTGTTTGTAGCCGTGGTGTGGAGGAGCAAGCTGTACCACAGCTGTGCTTCTTGCAGCACAAGAAAAGGAACCTTTGCCCCGTCTGTTTTCCCCTGAATGTCACCAAATTGGTCTGCTTCAAGGTGACCTTTTGGGAATACTGATGTGAGGTGACTGAGAAAAACCAAAGGGGAGCAGCTTTTAGCTGTAGATAAACAGGACTCTAGTAAGAGTGTCAGAGGTTATATGGGGAGTGCAGTAATTCTGAAAAGCTGTAGTCTGAGTTTCATTTATAAACTTGGTAGGACAAATAACTTGTTCTGGTGATGTGCAGCTTACAGCCTGCATTGTGTGAGCATCTCTGTGTAGGTTGTTGGGCATCTTCTGTCCCTGTTTATTTCACTACAATTCCTTTTGATGTCTAAAGTCTTGCAACCTTAGAGAAGGACTGCATGATGCTTTGTGAGGCATTGAAAAAATGCTGGATAATGACTGCTGGCTAGAACATGGGATGTTTCCAGGATCTGAACACATGAGCACGATGACTGAGCTCGGCGGCGGGGGGCAAAGTTAATTTAAGACTGAAGCATCAAAGAACTGTTTGTAAATTCCTGTGTGCCTTTCCTTTCAGTGCTGAAAGTTGTGCCAGCTCTTCAAACCACAGGGGAATACCCCTGCAGTTCTCACCAATGAACTGTCCTGCAGGTCATCTTATAAGGTCGAGTCAGTCCAACTTCCCTTTTGTTGCAAGGGGAAAGTAAACTGCACCAGCTCTGCTCAGAGCAGAGATTGGTTCCTACTCGGTCCCCTGCCTTTCTGTGGGAAAGAGCAGTGGCCCATTGCAGGTGTGCCTTCCCACTGCACGGAGCGCTTGACCACGTGAGAAACCCAGAATTAGAAGTCTCTGTGGGCTTGTTCAAAGAGTTACCAGAATTTATTAAAAACATATAGGACCATTTGGCAGTGAGAACACAAATGCTTTAATGGAATACAAGTTGAAGCTGTCTTTTTCTCAGATGAATTCTACAATTCATTCCATGGACTGGTTGTGGGCAAGGTCTACAGAACAATGATGTGCTTTGTGCTCTGTACGGGAAGCAAAGCCTCTGCTACTTACTGCTGTGCAGCTCTTGGCCCCTTCCTGTGGGCAGCTGCAGCTCTGCATTCCTTTTAGAGCTGATTCGGGGATAGTGAGACTGTTGCAAAAATGTATAGCCTGCTGTGTCAGCCAGTTCAGTAGTTGTCACTGTGTGTGTGACCCTTGTAACTATGGGTAACGTCATTTTTCTTCTCTGAAGACTAGCTCATCTCTTCCCTTAATATAAGTTATTTACAGTTAAAGAGACGAGGAAAATATTTCTCTCATATTTAAAATATATTCCTTGTATTTATATATATAAAAAAATATGTATCCCTTATATTTACCACCCTAACACTACTACCTTAATGGGCTGAGGCAGCAGAATACAAGATACTGGTATCAGTCAGCTGCCATTCCTTGTCGGCTTTGTTTAGGGACTAAAATTTTTCTATACAGGTTTGTGCCGTTATTGTTGTTCAGACAACTGATTAAAATCCCAAAGGAACCTTTCCACGTAATTCACTGGATTCAAATCCAGTGGATTTGTTGGATCAGATTTGTTTCATTCTTTCATTTTTCATTTTCGTGTGCAACTCCTCAAAACCTGTAGGTGCTATTAGCATCCCATTTATTGTCAAGGGGAATCCACACATGGGTGATGTACATGCCAGCACATTTATCTGTTACTATTGAGTGTTGTAGTTTGTACTTTCTTTTCTTGAATATTTGCAGTTATTTTATGTCTCCTTGTAAATAACAAAGCTATGCTAAGAAAATCAGTCATAACACAAGGGGAAGATAATTTGCATACTATTTTTAGCCGTTATCGTTAGCAAGAAATGCTAATAGTGTTCTAAAAATGTTTTCTCTTAGTATTCATTACTATCAGAAATTAACTTCAAATAAACAAGGAGATATCTGAATCTAAATATAATCTGAGTATTGGTGTTAAAGAGATAAGATGTGTTACTTGATTTAATGGCAGATTCATTTGGAAGTTTACTGTGAGATTCTCCTAAATGGACAAAGTGACAAATTGCCTTTTTTCTTTTTTGTGGTTTTTTTTTTTTTTCCCCCTGTCTCTTTGTATAGTAACATGTAAGATAGGATGAGAGAAATATCCCTGTCCTTTTAATTCAGGGCACAAAAGGCCTACTAGAAACTTGATAGAAGGAAGACTTTAAGTGGCATGTTCTGTCTCCACCTTTCTTAGGTACTTTGCACTTGGAGAGGTAGTGTTTCAAACTAAATGAAGTCCTCAAATCGAATGGTCCATGTGTCCAAGGCTGGAATACCTGAAGCTTGAAATTCCCAGTTTGAACAGGAAAGAATTGGTGTTAGGCTTATCCTGCTGAGTGCTGCCCCAGGATAATTTAGTACCTATGACATGGTGGAGGAAATCTGAGAACAAACTGGGGAAAAGTGCCAAGATGAAACGTTGTGATACTGTAGAGCTTGTCGAGGGGGTGGTGGTGGCACAGAACGAGTGAGAGCGTTGCACAAGCATGCCGTGCCCTTCTGCAGTAGTGACTGCCTGGTACCGTATCCTTGCCAGAGCACCAGACACCACAGTGGCATTGGATCTTTGCTCAGTTTTGAAACGGGAGTAGCTTGACCAAAAAGAAAGTAAATAGGTGATATCTCTGCAGGCAATACAGAGACTACATAAAAATGTCATACTGGAGCTATGACATCATTGAATTTTAGAAGGATGAAGAAACTTTGATGTAATTAAACATCAGGGAAGGGAAGCTGTTTGAAGCATCCTTCAAAAACCTGCAGTTGTGCTTATGTGAGGAAAGCAGAAAGAGAATATACACTCTGACACACTGAAGGCTAAAAAGGTGAGCTGATCCTGGAGTCTGGTATGGTGGGCACAAAAAAACATCCAGACAGAGGGCTTGGGGATATAAGGCCAAAAGATGAAGCTGAAAAAGTGTGTTCAGAAAATACAAGGACAGAACAAGAAACCTGAATTTATAGTTCGGATTGGAAAAGTCTGGGGAGGTCCCATGCTGGAACCTCCTTTATAAGAGATGTATTGGAGAAGCTGAAATATCAGTAGAGATATGAAATAAAATTAGTGATAATTTTCTGTTAGGTTGCCAAAATACATTCACATTTGTTCAAGACTGAAAAAAATATCTCTAAATATAGGCTTCATATCACAGTTCAGCTTCTTTCTAAATAGCCTCAGTAACAGAGAGTTTGGGGGGTTTAACGTGACTTTAAGAAAACAGTAGGTTTTTTGGGGAAAGCTTGTAAAATATATGCTAAGAATTAGTTATTTGTTCCTGACAAACTAGCGGAAACTGTAGTAGAAAAGTGAGAGTTTGAGGAAGAGCTGGCATAGCTTTTGCAAAGGAGAACTCAGGCATCCATTGGAGTTCTCCAGAGGTTGAAGGGGCACTTGAACTTGCAAAAGATATTCTGGAAGGGCCTTCATTAGAAGGCTGTTAAGGAAATTAAACTGCCATGGGAGAAAAAGGTAGGTCTTGGGATGGCTGAAGAGTTAGAACATAGGTTTCAGGTTTTCTTTTCTTAAGAGAAGCAGCTTGTCTGGTAGATAGATTTGTATCAGGATCTTAGGTGTCTGATTTCATGTTTGGTACATCTTCGTTACTGAAAAGAAATTGCTTACCTTGTTTAGCAGCCTGAACTTCATTCAAAAAGCAGCTTATGTAGATTTGAAGGGGAGAAGCTATAATGTACTTATAAAAGTGATTTGGGGTTAATAATTTCAATGGTATCAGATGACTAGCTCTTTTTGACCAATGTAGTGGGCTTATTTTCCCCCCGTCAGTATCTAATCAACAGTTGTCACCTCTTGCCTCCCTTCTCTAACAGTTGTCTTGGCTGTAAATTCTTTGGGAGAAAAATGTTATCTTTTGTTGCTCGGCTTAGTAGGTCCTTAGTTTTGTATGGCTGCCAGATGCAGCAGTGTCATAAGTACAATGACTTCTTCCCTCAGTCCATGAATGATAGTTGTTTTCAATTGCCTTTTTTTTTCTAGTGTTATGATAAAGAATTTGTAGAATTGCTCAGTTTTACAATACTGGCCCTTTGGAAGAAATAAACTAGTGAAAGACACTTAATTTTGACCAAATCTGAGATATGCATTCTAGAACTGAAATGTAAAATGGAGATGGTAAATGTTGTTTCATGGTGAGCACAGTATAGGGTTTTGCCCAAAGGATTCCTATTTCTATAACTTTTTTAAGCATCTTTAAAAATGTATCAGGGAATTTCCTAAGTTACATGTGAACTCCCCTACATAACCCCAAACCTATCAACATATGGCTTTTGGTGCTGTGTCCTGTACGGCAAGCCAAACTCTTCTCTTGATGTTAGTTGTGTTGGATCTGGCAGGAGTTGGTCGCAGCTCCCTTCCTCTTTGTTGCCTTGCATTTCTGCCAATTCACCAACTTAAACTTCAAGACATTTTTGCCTCTACCTGCTACTCCAAGTTTTTGGCACTATAGATCCATGAAAAAGCAGTAAAACTATTTCTTCTTAACATAAAACTGGTCGATGATCGTTGGGTAATGGTAGTTAGCATTTAAGCATTTGTGCATGTTCTTTTTTTGAAAGTCATGGAAAATGCTAGGCAGTGCAGTTTCCCTTGCCTTGTCCAAAAGACTGTTATGCTAGGATGTGGTACATCACCTGCCTGAGGTGAGCACGTACATGAGCAGTTAGCGGAGCTCAGCTGGCATGTAGTACCTCGTCAAGTGTGGGTGGCATGATTTTGTGGAATCTCCCTCCTTAGAGATATTCAAAAACCTCCAGGCACGGTCCTGGGCAACTGGCTCTGCTTGGCCCTGCTTAAGCAGGGGGGGTTGGACAAGGACCTCCACATGTTCCTTCCAGCCTCAGCCATTGTGTGATTCTGTGTCTGAGCCCTTAGCCCCAGTTTGGGCTGAAATGTTTCTATATGTGTACATAGTGAGGCTAAAACAAACTGTTGTTAATGTTGTATTGATGACCTAAGTGGTAACATCCTTGCTTTATAGGAATTTCTCTTTTATAAGCCTCTGCTACATTAATGTCTACCTGTGTTTCTTTCCCCACCTTGTTTATGACTTGCATATAGTTAAATGTATGTATGCTTTGGCTGTTCTAGTCTGTTCCAGAAGTGAAGCTCCATTTTTTGAAGGAGGGAGATAGAAGAGCAAGAGTGATTTCTACGAACAAGCTACTGGGTCTTTTATTCTGTTTCTCTCGGTCGTGTTCTTAAAGTGTGATTTTTACATGTATAATTATGCTGCATTTTCTTTCAGTATATCAAGAAGTTTTACAATGAAACTTGGGAAAGAAGATACGGTTTCTCGGTGGACGAAAGCACCTTGACTCTCCTCTGGTCCATAACTGTTTCTATTTTTGCCATTGGTGGCCTTGTGGGTGCCATTATTGTTACCCCAATTGTGAAGTTTTTCGGACGGTAAGTGTATTGGAAAACTTGTGCTTTCTAAAGCAGTTTCTCACTTGGTCTCTCTAGAAGGCTTTACTTTTTTTTTTTTTTTAATCTTCATCCCCAGAATGCAAATTTAGACATCTTCAAATTATGAAAGCTCATTTCTAAGAGTTATGAATTTCTAAGAGTAAAATTAGTACCTTTGTCTCTGGCATTACTGTACATTGTTTGAGTCACAGAAGCCATTTGCTCTGAGCAGGCAAAGGGTTCAGATGTTAAGGAGGTTGAATTGTCAAGAGTGCATGCAAAAAGAAAATACAATAAAATAGGGAAGATTTCACAAAGAATTGGCAGATTGTTGTTTCGTGAGTCTGCCGAGTATCTTGCTGTATGCAAATAAAGCTATCAACGTGTCTCATTTGCTTCTCAACAATGTTTGTTGTCATATGGTAATAAAAATTTGCTTTTTTCCCCTTCCCTGTGTCAACCTAAAGTACATTGTGAAGAGTTAGGCTAGGGTGGAGTTCATGTTGGTCTTCCCCAAGCTTGGGGACGCCTTCCCTGCTCTAGGCAATGCAGTATTTGACCCAAGTCTTGACCACAGGGAATATGAGTATTTTAAGAATGTTGGTACTGGTGTGTTTTTGCATTTTTGCTGCATGAGCAACCACCTCCACTGTTCTTACGTGCCTGTTCTACATTTTGACTATTTCTATCACTTTAGATTGTATTCCCTTAGGCCTTTTTGTCATTCTCCCAACTCTTCCTCATTCTTCCAACAGTTCCACATCCCATTTTTCACCTCATAGAGTACGGTTTCGGGTTCTTCCATTTCATACTTATAGCAAGTCAGTATTGTCTGCTCTGTAAATCCATTCTTCATTCATTTGTTCTGTTCCTTCACTTCACCATTTGATTTATAATTCTTAAATATTTTCCGTAGTCACATTCTTTTTTTTTTTAGGTTTCCAATTTCTTCTGCCAAATCATCAATTTGACTTTTATACACTTCTTAAATATGTGAAACTATCCCTGACTCAGACGGATGAATTCCTGGAATTGTGGTTGAGTCTTCTCTACTTCATTAAAAAGTGAAGTAAAAAATGGGTTCATAGAAGGCTTGAATTTTCAGTGAAGAGTAGAACAGCTTTGTGTGCAACTTCGTTAAAGTGGTGGCTGTTTCCAGCCATGTAAATACCACTTTGATGGGAGCAGATCGCATTTCCAGGGCAGAGTTTTAAATCTTTCAGACTCTGCTCCTGTTTATTGTGTTTATCCTTGTTAAACTGTGAAAACAACTCTCTTATAGATATGGTGTGTGAGTACTTGATTAGAGATGGGAATGTACTGCGTCTCTCAGGGACACTGGCTAAAGGCTGCTCATCAAAGTGTGGTTTTGGGTTTCTGTTCACACAGCAGTGTGTTCATCTGGTCTGGGAAACCAGACTGACTTAACATGCTCCTCTATTGCCATACCGATATGAAATGTTGACAGAACAATAGAATTACTTCACTGTTAAATTGTTCAAGTGTAAGTTGGAGGGTTATATGTATGATGAAGCGAAGCTCCATTTACACTAACACAGAATAATGAACTAAGGGGGATCAAAAGCATTAGTCAGATATAAGGTATGGCTTTAAAAAGAGCACTCTTGAATCATATTGCTGTAAGGTTAATAATGTAATTAACAAATTACCAGGTTCCTAGGCCCTACTTACTTCAAGAGATGTAATTTTTTCAGAGAGCCTTTATCCACATAACTGTAAATCCCATGTTCAAATGTGGCTTTGACACTTCATAATAAAAATTCTCTTCTTCTACCAAAGAGCAGCTGCTGTTATGTATCCTGCACACCCAGAGTGATATGCTCAGTGGATTGCTTAGGCTGCTGCTTGGGAGGCATTTGCAGGAGAGGGACAAGGCCTTCCCTCTTAGTCCAGTGAACTGTTTTGAGTCTGAAGCGATTCAGGGAATTTAACTGATTATTGTAGTAATGCTACTGCTTTGTTATTCTGAAGTCATCTACTGGAGTTGAAATGGTAATCCAGTATTCAGTCTGTTACTGGCTTTTATTTAAACACCTAGTTTAAAGAACACACAGCTTGTTATTTAAACACCTAGTTTCCTTACCGTATTTTTTGTATAAGGTATCATATTTCTTCCTGAGTGGGGCTTCTAGAGTCTTTCTTATTACTGCATTTTGAAACAACAATACATTTTTGATGAAACTTTAATCCTATAATTTTCCTAGTTGGGGGATTAAAAAAAAAGGTTATGAATTCAAATCCCTGATTAAAGTTATTGCAGCCATGGAGGGCATATAGTTTGTAGGATTCTGTTCTGGCCTCTGGAACTATCCAATATCATGAGAGGAAATGACAACCTTGAAATCACAAGAGATTAATCATATGTGATTTTGCGAAAAGCCAACCACTCTGAGGAAGAAATTCTCAAGTGTTTTGAATATCCAAAATATCTAAAAAGTAAAAAGGAGGAAAAAATCTTTAAAGCTGAGCTCTAGCTGTGTCTGGATTATGGGTGAGCTGTAGCTGGGATGCTTATAGAAACTGATTTCTACTGAGCAAATGGCTCTTCTCTTAGGAGTATTTCAGATTGACTACAGGTTTGGAAGTTACATTCCTGCAGCAGAACAGAAAGCCAGTCTTAGAGAGAACCAATTTTCGTACTTACTTTTGGCGTAGGGTGTAGCTGCTTGTGACAAATGCTCTGTGCTGAATCACAAATTTTTTTAAAGCATCTTCCTTTTGGAATGCATAAATGCTGTATTTCTTTTGTCTGGAGGAAATTCTGAATTATTTGAATGGAAGGCACAAAGATCTTTTTATTTAAATGTATATTAGTCTAGTATTTTTAATACAATAGCTGCAGCAGAACCATGTGGAGCTCTGGACTGGAACTTGAGTCCAGGCTCCCTTTCCCAGGTCTGGCACGGTTTTGCATATTAGCTTTAGGTTGAGTCCACCCTACTGTCTATTCTTCTCTTTGCCAAGTTACAAAAATAGAGATATTGGTGTGCTCTATAACCTTCAGCAAGACTGAAAAATGAACCATGTTATATGAGAACTAGGTATGATGTATATACTTCATTAAGTTTCATGTACCATTTGGACAGTTGCTTGATCAGTTTGTCATCTGGGATGTGAGAGAAATTATTAGGTTGACCAGCTGTTGTGGTTTAGGCCCAGCCAACTAAGCATCATGTAGCCGCTCACTCACTCGTTTCCTCCAGTGGGATGGGGAGGAGAAAATATAACAAAAGGCTCCTGGCTCAAGACAAGGACAGGGAGGGATCACTCACCAGTTATGGTCATGGGCAAACCAGAGTTGGCTTGGGGAAAAAAAAGAATCAATTTAATTTGTTACCAGTCAAATCAGAGTAGTATAAAGAGAAAAAAACCCCAAATTTTACAAACACCTTCCCTCCACCCGTCCCTTCTTCCTCAGCTTCACTCATGATTTCTTCAACTCCTCCCCACCGGCAATGCAGGGGGACAGGGAATGGGGGTTGTGGTCAGTTCGTCAGCAGTAGCTTCATGTTGAAGTTTGCATGCTTACACTTCGATATCTAAAAAGATTCATTGGACTTTCTCAAGGGAAAGTGTCTGCTATGGTGCTTTATGAAGGAAGTGTGGTATCTTTATATCACTTATATGTGACCAGTAAAGAATAGGATTTTTTTATGATTGTAGCAATTTTGAATGTAATATGACCTGACTGGGTGTAAACTCAGACAGCATGGGGAGCTTGGAGGGTTTTGCTGTATTTTTTTCTTAGGAGCTACGATAAGAAGTTGTTCCTACTGTTGATGTTTGTGTTGGCTTGGCCCCAGCTGGCAGCCAAGCACCCACCCAGCTGCTCGTCACCCCCCACTTCCAAGTGGGATGGAGAGACTGGGAAGAAATAAGAGGAACAGGAGTGAGAAGGCTCATGAGTCAAACTAAAGAAAGGGAAAACACCAATTACTGTTACAGGCAACACAGGCTCAACTTGGGAAATTTAACTTAATTTATTGCCAATTAGCGTAAATATTTAATTACTGATCAGGTATTGGGAAACAGGGCAAGCACTAAAACACCTTTCCTCCCACTTTCCCAGGCTGAACATTACTCCAGGCTCCTCCCCTCCCCCTTGGTACCTCGGCAGGTCACACTCAGTCCCTTCAGCAAGGAAACAGGCAATGCAGGGGATCGGGTCAGGGCGCAGCAACTTCCCTCTGCCACTCCTTCCTTCTCACTCTTCTCCTGTGCTCCAGCATGGGTCCTTCATGGGCCACAGTCCCCCTGGGGATGTACTGGCTCAGTCCTGGAGCACCTTCTCCTCCACTGACTTTGTTATTCCCTTGTTCCATTGCCTCACATAAGCCACCTCTGCAGCCCCTTCACTTCCAAAACCTTGCCACAGACACCCAGTACAGTGTTTTCATTACCAAAAATTTAAATACTTTATCTAGTAACACTCTAAACAGCATGTTACTTTCTTGTTTTCATTTTTTTTCAATCTGGCAAAGACGAAATCCTTTGTTTTTATCTTGGTTAGTTAAGCTGCACTTTTCTGTTCTTTGCTGCATAGAATAACAGGTAACTGACCAACTTCTAAAAAGATTAATATTTTGTTGATTTTATTTAAATCAAAGAAGAAGAAAGTAGTAACTTCAGATGAAGATAAAGCAGTTATTTGACCTGAATTAACATTTTGTTCCCATTTGGGGCATTATTTATATCACTTTAGCCCTCTTGAATTATACCGATTTGAAAAATCTGTTTCCAATGGTAAAGTCATCATGCTTGACAACTGTGTTGTATAAATGTGTACTTTAAATGAGCTGTATCTCATTGTTTGATCTTCAAACAATGTTATTTATTCAAACAATGTTCAAAAAACCCTAGAAAGCAGGAAAAATGTGTAAAAATAGAACATTAAAAATATTTCCTATCAAAAATACATTGATCTGTTGTAACAAGTTGGATGAACGGTTCAATGGGTGGGAGATTTCCAGTTGGTACCTATGTGTTGAACTCAAGAAGAATGAGGACTGCTGGGTCAGTTTGTTACTTGATTTGGAAAAGAAAAGGCTAGACAGCTTTTCTGGTCATTGTTCATCTTTTGCATGGAAATTACAATATATACAGATTGAAAATCCATTGAGAATACTTAAAAATTTAATAACACTTAATTTTTTTCATAAAATTGGTGTATTTACAGCCTGTGCTATTTACTGTCAAAGTTAATAGAATCCTCATAATTTACATCATTGGTGATGTTTATCTCCAAGTAGATTTGTTTTCAAATCAGTTGTTTCCTTCGTTGTTGTGAGTGGGATTGGATGCTTCAGTATTGAGTTCTACCCCTAGAGCCAAAACAAACTGTGCTTAACTATATGACTGGTAAAGACAAAGCTCCATTGCTTTACCACGTGTAACTAAGTGAGGTGACTCACAGATGAAAAACACAGGGTACAATCGTTCTCTTGCCACGTAATTGTGAAAATTATGATGTGTTGTTCTATGTTAGATCATAAGCAACGCAGAGTAGCTATCTCATTGTGAAGTGCTGTAAAGAGGCCACCACATCTCTAGCAGATATCCCTGGGACTCTGCCTGGGAATCATAAGAAGCTTTTCAGTCGCTCGCAAGGCTGAACCTGATGGTAATGGCTTCTCCAGCCATTCACCTGCAGGTTGCAATTTAGCAAAAAGCCACTTAAATCCATATTTGTGGAGAGATGTGTATAAGGTGGCAGTGATTCTCTGAGTTCTGGTTGGGTTTTCTACTTCATCTTTCAATAGAGAATCATTGCAGCACTTATATCTTTAACCGC
>NW_010100411.1:16489-26739 GCF_000699245.1 Pterocles gutturalis
CTTCCATGTGTTTGAGCAATGAGACCTTGGATGACAGTGTTTGAATCTGACTGCCAAAAGCCCATGAAATCCTACATATCATTTCTTTTGTAAAGTATTTCCTTCTGCAGAAGTTATGAGACTTGCAAGTCACTGTTGAATTAATGAGTCCCTCAAACTTGAGCAGAAAATTCTATAAGATTAAAACTGTAAGAAAAACAAATGTTGGTATACTGTGAATGAGAAATTGAGATATTTTTATTTTTTTTAAATTTATTTTCATTTTTTTCTTTGTATTTTTTCAACAAAGTAATACTTTTTAATAAAGAACATTTATTTTCTTTGAAAGGATTTTTTTTTTCACATTTTATTTCACTGATGTAGAATATTTAAGAATTTGGGGGGAGAAAATGTAAGTCAATATTTTGGTTAATTTCAACAATTTTTGGAAGGAGGTTGATTTTTATTGCTCCTGTGAGCCCAAGTGTTTTTTTCTAACTCTACAAGTAGTAATTTTTCCTCAATGTATATATTTAATGTCATGGGTTTAAGGATGAATTATGACGTAAATATGTCAGTCTTGGGAAGTTCTCAAAATGGCACAAACTATATGTAGCATAAAAACACTTGCAGTTAAATCAGTTTGTTGATATTTGAAGTGTATTCTCTGGTTCCTACATACATACATTTACCCAGAGTGCACTTGTTTGTATTCATATACAGGGTCTCAGGCACGGCACTTGGGTTCTTGGGGTGCGTAGATGGCTATTTGCTGTGCCTTTGAAGTACCGTTCTTTAGTTAGCTTTGATACATTTTATTTTGAAGCTCTGGCATATGTCTGGAACTGTATCCATTTGGGCATAGTGTTGTATTTTGGAACTCTGTGCAACATGTAAGGGGCAGCGTTTGTTAGGTACTTTTTGGTTTTATTTATGGATATTTAAGAATAATAGCCTAATATGCTTTGAATGTGACTAGATGTAACTGTTGTGATGCTGCTATCTACATAAAATATCTTCTCCTTTTAGGAAATGTACATTGCTCCTCAATAATGTGTTTGCAGTGACAGCTGCATTGTTGATGTCCCTCTCCTTGTTGGCAGGGTCATTTGAAATGCTCATACTGGGCCGCATTGCGATGGGTATTGATGCAGGTAAGCTTTTATCATGCTGTACACATCCAAAATGTTGTCACCATGTGTAATCTTTCTCCTCTCCCTGAGTTAGATCTTTCTTTACATTAGAGAGGCATTTCAGGAACTAACTGCACTGATTTCACTGGGGCAAACCAGCAGAATAAGTGTCGGAGGATCTGCTAAGTCCAGTCTACCTGAACTTGTGAAAAGTATTTGATACTGCCCTGTATAACGTCCTTGTCTCTAAATTGGAGAGACATTGTATTTGACAGATGGACAATTTGGTGGATAAGGCATTGGCTGAATGGTTGCACTCAAAGAATTGTGGTCAATGGCTCAATGCCCAAGTGGAGACCGGTGATAAGTGGCATTCTGCAGGGGTCAGTATTGGGACCCATGTTGTTTAACGTCTTTGTTGGTGATATGGACAGTGGGATTGAGTCCAGCCTCAGCAGGTTTGCTCATGACACCAAGCTGTGTGGTGTGGTTGACATGCTGGAGAGAAGGGATACCATCCAGAGGGACCCTGACAGGCTTGAGAAGTTCAACAAAGCCAAGTGCAACGTCCCCAACCTGGATTGGGGCAATCCCAAGCACAAATACAGGCTGGGCAGAAAATGGATTGAGAGCAGCCCTGAGGAGAAGGACTTGGGAATGTTGGTTAATGAGAAGCTCAACATGACATGGCAATGTGTGCTTGCAGCCCAGAAAGCCAACCATATCCTGGGCAACATCAAAAAAAGTGTGACCAGCAGGTCGAGGGAGGTGATTCACCCCCTCTACTCCGCTCTCGTGAGACCGCACCTGCAGTACTGCATCCAGCTGTGGAGTCCTCAGCACAGCATGCACACGGACCTGTTGGAGTGAGTCCAGAGGAGGGCCACAAAGGTTGATCAGAGGGCTGGAGCACCTCTGCTATGAAGATGGGCTGAAAGAGTTGGGGTGTTTAGCTTAGAGAAGGCTCGAGGAAGACTTTCTAGCAGCCTTCCAATACCTGAAGGATGCCTACAGGAAAGCTGGAGAGGGGCTTTTTACAAGGTCATGTAGTAGTAGTAGGATGAGGGGTAATGGTTTTAAGCTAAAAGATGGTAGATTTAGATTAGATATAAGGAAAAAATTCTTTGCTATGATGGTGGTGAGGCACTGGAACAGGTTGCCCAGAGAACCTGTGGATGCCCCATCACTGGAGGTGTTCAAGGCCAGGTTAGATGGGGCTTTGAGCAACTTGATCCGGTGGAAAGTGTCCCTGCCCATGGCAGGGGGGTTGGAACTAGATGATCTTGAAGGCCCCTTCCAACCCAAACCATTCTATGATTCTAGTACCCTTTACAGTAAAAAATATTTCATCTGACAGTGTTTGCTCTCTCTTCCTGATGCATTGGAGTTTTTTTTTCCTTACCTGCACCAGTGCTGACATGATTCTGCTTGCTTTGGAATGAACAAATTTAAAACATAAAATCTATTCTCCTGGGGATTCTCATCTCTGAATAACCTTTGGTGCTTCTCTTCAAATAGCAACCTACACACATCACTGTAGATCTCTAACAGATAATCAATCCCAGATCTCTAACAGATAATCAATCCCATGGTTATTAAATGGTGCAAGAAAAATCAGACATGCAGAGAAGATATTTCATATTATCTGTGTATAGATGTAGTTCTGTTCTTTCATGCCACTCTTGTAAGCAGGTTAGCACTCAAGACTCCTTTCAATAGACATTTGTTTCATACTTGACATAATAAAAAGGTGATTATAGTTAATGTATGTTTTTTTTCCTTCCTTCTTAGGCATTTCTCTGAGTGCCCTTCCCATGTATTTGAGTGAAATATCTCCTAAGGAAATCCGTGGTTCATTGGGTCAGGTCACAGCGATTTTCATCTGTATTGGTGTTTTCACTGGTCAAGTTTTGGGGCTGCCAGAAATATTTGGGCAAGTGAGTATTAAACATGTTTTCTGTGGAAGAAAAGAAGCATGCTCAAAGTCTTACATTTTCATATTTTGACTGAGGTCCTTAAAAAAGTGGAAAACAGAAACACTGTGTTTTGCTTTGAAGCACTTTGAGAAGTTATTTCTTCCATGTCTTTTAGTAGTGTATATGTGTGACAGAGTTTGGTAGATGTGGCAGGCAGTTTTAAAATTTTAGTTTGAGCGGCTTGTGTGTGTGCATATGCAGGTTTTCCCATCTACCTGTCTTGGTGTACATTTGTTTTTACTGGTTTCCAGTTTCTTTGAGTACCATGGAAGTGCTTAAGAGTTTTTGCGTTTTTCATTTGTGATTTTTCAAAGCAAGATAGAACTGAAAAAGGCTTGGTTAGAGTTCATATGAGGACCTGAATAGGTAGACACTTGCTCACTGATAATAGTGTTCCTTGTAATGCACTCCTAATTTTAGACTTGTAGGTGAAAGAGCAGAGTTACTACATATACACCTTTGTGGAAGGAGATTATCTCTTCTGATATGAGAGGTTATCTTGCCGCCATAGGCTGAGATTAACTTGGTGGCCGCTGGATGTCGTCATTACTCTGAATAAATGAAGTCGAGGTTTATTTAGGCTGGCACTTGGAAGTACTTTTCACCCAGAGATGAATCTTCAAAGCGGTGTGGAGGAAATGTCTGTGGCAGTGAAACCAGGACTAAGAATCCCTTCTGACAGCCAGCAAAAGTAGTAAACAGTGGAAAAGTGAGGAGCGTTTATACTCCCGTGTCCATCCAAATCCAGCTCCTTTGTAGATACATGAAACCATCCTTCCTGAAACTTTTATTTTTAGCTGACTAGCTCTCCTATTCTGTCCGTTTATCCTTGAGCCCACTTACCCTGTTCAGCTCTCCTGAAGGCAAATGTTTTGATTCAATTTACCCTTTATTGAAGATTACTCCCCCCCTCCCCCAAAGCACCATATTTTTGGAAAAAACGTAAAATGGCTTTCACTGACCTTCGTTATGTGGCTTCTAAAGATGTCCCTTCTCTTTCTTTGAAGGCTAGTCTGTTACAAATGAATGTTTTAAATGTCAAGAGGCTGATTCAACTGCTTAGAGTATATCTCAGCCCTTATGTAGTAGGGTTTTTTTGTTTGGTTGGTTGTTTGTTTTGGGGTTTCGTTTCTTTTTTTGAACATGCATACATTTTTAAAGCTGAGTTGTCATGCAAATTTTTATTTCCTTGTTAGGTCTTTGGGATATTTGGAGCAGGAAATACTTATTCCTTGGTTTCAGCCTACTTTTGCTCCTTTTATTTCTCTTCTCCCCTTCCCTTCTTCTCACTAGTTGAATTGTAACAAATTATGGAGGTTGCATTTCTGCTTCTACAACTGGCTTTAGTATGTAGTTAAGCCTTCCCAAGCTTTCTACTGGAAGGGCTGGTGGTTGAGAGTCTTCTCATTTCCTTCTGATACCTTTCCATCCCAGTTCCGTCAGCTTATTATAATTCTTTTAGTCAACTGTTATTTATCACTTAATATCTTTCTCTCTCTTCTCCCCCCCGCACCCCACCCAAAGTGTGTTTCCTTTCTCTTCCCCCATTACTTGTGATCTCTGTGTTTTAGATCAGACTTCATCTCCTCTAGTAAAACAAGCTCTTTAATCTCCTTCTCATCTTAGGTGCCTTTTTCTGTACCAATTCTGTTTTTAAATTTGGAAGCGATGAAACAAGATTATACAGGTAACCTGGATGAAATGGTACTTTAAAAAATAGAATTAGATTAAATACTCCCTTATTTCCTAGTTCTCCTGAAAATAATTTGGCTGAAATATTCTAGAAGTGCATTTACTTTTTCTTCTGTGTCATACCATGTTGACATGAACTTGCCAAACACTACTACATCCAATTTTTAAATTATAGTATAAAAGGCCACATGCAAAAAAAATTAATAATGATTGTAATACTTAAATACAGGCATTCTTGTGGATACTGCCACTATAGGCTTTTATTCTATTTGTCTCCAGAGGTGCTAATTTTAGAGTATTAAGTCTGAGGAATGTGTTCCTTTACTGAGCTACACTTAACCAAGAGTGATTATTCTGAAGGAGAAAAGCTGTTGTCATGACACTGCTCCTCTGCTGCTGTGGTTTGATATTCATATTTTCTTTCCTCTATCTTAATTCACTCCTATTCAACAAATCCCAGCAATGCTTTTTATTCAAGGTACTGATTCTTGTAGGTCATAACCTGTGGGGTACTACATCTACTATGTCTCTGTTGAGGTTTGGGAGATTACACAATGGTCAAGCGGGCTGCTGATCACATTGCAGAGCACAACCACTTCACGTGCTGGTGACCTGCTACTCTCCAGAACCCTGAGTGCTGAGAGAAGCATGCTCATTTTCATGTGCTAGCATCTTGATTTAGTCTTCTGTAAGGCAGAGCCCTTAATTCTTCAGGAAGCCATGACAACTGTAGATGACAACTGGGTGCTGGCCCAGAGGAGTGCAGTCATGTTTAAGTGGGCACTGAATTATTGCTACTAGCTACAGGGTTATTTAATTTGTGGCATTTTTGGTTGTATAGCCTGTGCAGCTTTCCATATATCTGACTGAAACCCCCCCCCCCCATATTAAGATAAGGAGGAGCTGTTTCAGACCTGTCACTTCTTCAAACACTGCCCTTGAGGTGTTTCCATTCTCTCTTTCTGTGATTCTGCAATTTAATCGCCCATTTTTCTGATAGATTGCTCCCTGCGAAGCAAAGGCCAGTGCATTGTCAGCTTCAGTTTTGAAAGCTCAAATTTACACTTACTCTTGGGGGAATATTGTCTGGCGTGATTCTGGCATATTCTGTGTATCCTCAGGTATCTCTCTGTAACTAACTCATCTAATTCCTCCTGCACGTAATGTCCTGCTCCAAACATCTTCCTTAGGATGGTAACATCTTTTAAATGGTGGTAGACCACCAGGCTGTCTCTTCTATTGCTTCAGCTTGTTTAATCTTTCCTTAAATGGTAGAGGATTTAGTTTATGAATACATTTGCTGTAGTTACTATATTCATTCTTTTGTACATTGAGCTTCAGTATTTCTTTCATCTGTGTACAGATATGAGAAAGGGGAGAAAAGTGTTTCATAGCATGTGTATGTATTCAGCACACGCAGGACTGGAATTGCTGCCTGTTGCCGGTGTTTTCCTCAGGCTTCTGCTCTGAGCCCCCTCTCCCATGCTGTGTAAGGCTTTGCCCAGCTGTAGCTGTTGGCCCTGGAGTTGCTCCCATGGCTGGCTGGCTCTGGCAGCTTCCCTGACCAGAACAGCTGTTTGCCATAGGTAGGCCAATGGAAAAATAGATTTTGTTTACTTTGGTCACCCTGTTTTATACACTTCAAGTGTTTCTAGGTCATGCACCCACAAGCTTGTCTAACTATTGCACGGTTTCATAGTGGATAGCATGTTGTCCTAAAAGCCTTGCTTTGCTTGCATTCTAGGAGTTATTAGGATAACACTTTCTGAATAATCCCTATTGATGCCGTAGGTATTTCCAGAAAAAAAAAAAAAACCACAAAAAAACATAGAGCAAACAGAAAAAACTGTAAAATTCCTGACACGTCGATCTCTTGAATGTTGCAGGTAGTTTTGTTCATCCTGCTTTAAAAAGAGTGTAATGGAGGTGCAGGAGGGAGCAGCAGTGATCAGAGATGGGAAGTGGCTTCTTGAGGAGAAAAGGCTGGGTTAAGGCTCAGCAGCTCTTAATGGGAAACCCCATGCTGGGTATACACTTAAAGCAAGGCAAAACAAAGTACACCAGAGAAGAACTAGAAATAGTCTTTAAATAACACCCTGTCTTTGTCTAGATTTTGCTCTGGTCTTTTTTTAAACACATTTGGAATTTGACATGTTGCAAAACTGTTGTGTAAGTGGTAATGGTTGCGAACTTTATTAGTTGGATGTTGTTTTTGTCATTGAAACAACATGAATTACAGGCTTACATTCCACTTTTTTGAGGAATTTGAACAGCTTTAATGCATATCTGTCTAGAGATTATCTATTTTAAAAAAGGAGTTAGCTGGAAATAAGTGTCTGACACATGGTGATATTGGCCAAACTGTCCTCCCTCCACAACTGATTATTTTAGCAAAGAAATTCTATTCTTGATATAGATATAAATTTCTACAGCAAAATGAGCAAAATTTGGGAAAGGACTAATTAACTTCATAGGCACTTCATTGTAAGGAAAGATCTCAGTGATGAGTCCCTTTCAAGTTAGTTCTTCCTTATCCAAGTGGACCTTGCTAAGGAATAGTTGTGATTTTTTTTTTTCTTAAAGTCAGACTAAGAACTCCTGTAGATTCTGTGTCAAATGCTAATTTTCTTTATAAGACATCTTAAAAATGACATATTTTTAGTGACAGATAGTTGCATATTTATGAAACTTTATACAGGAGTTTTTCATTTTGCTTTACCAAATTCTTTTAAGAGTACTCCTTCACTTGCACTAAAATATAGACAGTGATGGAATAGGTAGTTGTACAGCCTGTGCAGCTGAAGGCTGTTCTGAAAACTAAGCTTTGATTTTACTTGTCAAAGTTTCATTTTTAGTGTGTTTTTTCCCTTGTTTTTCTTTTTTTCTTTTTTTTTTTTTAACTGATCCTTCTTCATAAGACTTGACTCAGATTCAAGGATTCCTCAAAAACTGTCAGTAAATTATAGATGAGAAAATAAAGGAGTTCAGAATTGCTCTTGGGACGTGCAGCCTGCAGGTGGACACCAATGACAAAATGGTCTGTTGGAGATGTTCTTGAAATGAATCTTACACATTAGCATGATACCACAAAGTATGAATCAACCAGTTTCCTCATCATTTTCTAGGAGGTCTTTTGTTCTATGTTTTTTCATTTTCCCCTTGAGCCATGATAGTGACTAGAGTTCAAGATATTTCCTTTTCAAGATATCAGTGAGAGTTTATTTCTGAACACAGAACCAAGAGCTCTTGTGGCAAGAAGAGAGGGAGGAGAACTTATGCAGGTGAGCTCTTGCAACTGTGTGAAGTATCTTGGAAATGAAAGCAGCTTATGCCTCATGGATGCATGCTGTTTGCTGAACATAAAAAGGTGTTTGTAGCTTCCATTAGAGTAGGACAAAAGCATCTACTAACTAAACTATATGCCCAAATGCGTTAGTAGTCCTGTTAATTTCCGTGGGACCATTTATGTCCTCAGAAACATGCTGCTATTTGGAGCCTATTGTAGTATGTAAATTGCTAGTTCTTAGTAAGATCTTAAGAGCAAAAATTAGTGTAGGACATGGGAAAAATAAACTAGGAATTTGGCTCATCAGTTCTGATCACAATTTTTTTTTTTTTTTTTTTTTTTTTGGATCAGAAGTCATCTAAGTTTGGAGCAAGAGTTTAAGGAGGTGGTTTGAAGTGCTCATGTAAGTGCTGACTTGCAAAAGGTGACTCCAAGTTACTCTGGTCCCTGCCATTCCTCTGGACTGCTTAGCTTGTACAGTGTTTTTAAAAGCACAGAAGCAAAGCTTCTTTATATTCTTGTAGTAAAATGCAAACCTCTGACTTAAAGGCTAGAGCCTTCCACTAAGAGTATTTTAAAACTTCTGCTGCGGATACAGCAGATACATTGATGCTTGTAAATGGCTGCTCAAATCCATAATGGCATGGTATCTGCTTAGAATAGCTCAGAAAAACTCCCTTACAAAGAAAGGAACTTCTAAATACAATTTAAAAACCAAAACAAAACAAAAAACACACACACCACCACCAACCACAACAACAAAAAGAGAAAACACAGAAACCCAGCAAAAAAAAACCTTTCAGCATTTATTCGGATAATCACTGATTTCAGCAGTTGTTTGTATGCCTTTCTGAGCCTGGATTGATTATGTCTATCTGGATGGAAATCTGCCTGCACTTCCTCCAAACTCGTACCAGACATGCCAATTAATAATTGTCTGAGGTAGTGATTTTGAAGGTGGCAATCCTTTTCAAAGTATTCACTGGGTTCTGTTTTTATCCATCTCTTCACAGTAAGACATAAGGCACAGACTTTCTTATTACTGAAGCACTTTCCATGTAATTTATGAAGGCACTTACACTTAATTGCAAGATGTGAGTTGCTGATCAGGGGCTTGGAGGTCACCTCACCCAATAGCTGATGCATCCAAGGGAAGTTGCTGCGCAGCCATCAGGTGGCCTTGGTGGTGCTGACAAGGGTAGAGGAATGCTGCCAGGACCCTCTGGGTTGTCGCATATTCATAGTTCGATAGTACCCATGGGAAGAGAAGATCTGCT
The DNA here is from genome assembly GCF_000699245.1 of Pterocles gutturalis. NCBI lineage: Eukaryota > Metazoa > Chordata > Aves > Pterocliformes > Pteroclidae > Pterocles > Pterocles gutturalis. Next base: position 25,833 of record NW_010100411.1, read on the forward strand.
CTGTTACACCAACCCTGTTGGTGGGATGTGGTGGGTGTTGATACATTTATAATGGAGACATTAAATTAGGTATTTTTTTATATCTATTGTAGACCAGCTGAGATTATGAATTTATTAGAGATTATAAATCAACGTTTTATTGGTTCCCCCAGGCAGACACAAAGGTTTTTATTCATCCCTTTTCTGTACAGAACTCATTAAGTAATGCATGGGAAAACAACTCTGAGTCTTTGTATTTGCAAATACGTTTCAGTCCATTAAAGCTGTGCTGTGAGACTTCAATTCCTGAAGTTTTAGGAACAACACATGTCAGATTGGCCATATGTAATATTCAGATGTTGCAGTTTTGCATTTGGGAAGGAGACCATCGTGCAGGAAATGATTTGTCTGAATGTGGAGAAGAAAGAGAACTATGGAGATGTAGATATTTATTTAATTTTAGACTTATTGCTGAACAACAGGCTTAAGGCCCCTTCCATCCCAAACCATTCTATGATTCTATTATCCGATTCTATGTTCTATTCTTTGGATGAAAGTGTATCATCAGTGAGGACTACTTTCTCATAGGCAGTTGAAATAATGCCCACCTAACTCTTGATAAGATTTTTAAGTAGCAGTACTCTGTTTAATTAGGTCAGTTGGAAAAGTAGTGGCAAGCTTTCATGGAAAGATGTCCTTCAGCAGGTCTGAAGTAAAGAAAGACTGCAAAATACCTTGGAAGTTGAGAGAGGTTGCTTATAATTTGTCCAACTGCTTTCTCCTGATCCACTGAAACATAGTTAACACATATAACTAAACTTAGAGCATTTGTTTATGTTGCCTATGTATTTACGGTTTAACTTTTTGCTTCTTTGTCAGCCTTAAAAAGATGGACTTTTTCACTTAGAATCATAGAATCATAGAATCA
>NW_010100412.1:0-18347 GCF_000699245.1 Pterocles gutturalis
ATTATTATTATTATTTTTATTATTATTATGTAATTAAGAAATTGCAGTCTGCTGCTTCTTTGCTTTTGACTCAAACAGAGCCTTCCTCAGTTCATGATGAGCTTTCAATTACTTCTGTTTACTTTGTGTTAATAAATTTAATTCGAAATCAACCGTGGGCTTATTCAGTTAAAACACACCACACATACAGTGTCCTAGGCAGAGTAGTTATGAAGAAGAGTCAGGAATATACCCCAGGATAAACTGAACTTTTTACTTATGTCAAAAAGCTATATTCCTTTTTGTGCATCAGGCAAAAAGAATGCTAAGAAGCTAAGTTATTCTTTTGCTGGGGTTAGAGAAGGCAGTGAAATCCTCCTTGAAGGGAACGAAGCAGCTTGAGTGTGTAATAATTTACTGCTGACTTTTAGTGAGCCCAAACAAAATGAGTTAGGGAGAGGACAGTTTTCAGGAATTGACTCATCCATTTTATTTTTGAAGCACATGAATGGTTGTCAGCATTTGTTCAGCAGAGGGACAGAATTCTGCAAGCTCAGAGACAAGCTGGATTTTCACTATGGGAACAGCTTTGGAGTTTGTTTTGTGCATAAACTCAATGCAATTTGCCTTAACCACTGTTGAACAAAATAGGGTAATTACACACTTCCATTGTCATTGTTCCTGGATTTCTCTGGTCTCTGACTCGTTGACTACTGAACATTGTTACGGCCAGTCTTGCCATCCTCATGATTACTGGCTTTATTGCTGGATTTATTGTCAGGGGGCAGCAAGAGCAAGGCTGCTCCACAAGGGAGAATGAGCTGGGAGTCAAGGGTGACCCCAGGCAGAGGCAATGTCCTCAGCCCCCCTGCAGCAGGGAGGCAGGATAGGCTCAGACGGGCTCAGGTGACAGGCTCCATTCACAGGTCTGGGCGGGGCAGGGTGGAGAGTCAGGCTCAGGATCCACCGAGGACAAGAGACAGGACTGAAGAGAGGGCTGTCATGTATGTCAAGGGGCCATCCAGAAGACAGGACTGGAGACCTGCACACCTCCAGCAGTGCTCAGGACAGGTCTGGATGCTAGCCCAGAACAGTCACAGGGTCCCTGCACTGGGACAGAGGGTGTGTGTGGGCTCCCAGGGAGGATGGACCCAGTCAGGGCCTATGGGCGTCCCCAGGACCCTGACACAATATTAACCACCAGCAACTGCATACTTGACTTGCTAAAAGCACATAATACTTCATTAGATAAATATGTAACATCAGCTTTCTGAAGGGCTCTTTTATAAGTTCACAAAACAAGCTTCAGCTCTTTTCTCAGACAGCGATGATTTTACCAATCCATACTGGGTAGTCTAATACAGCAAATATTTGAAAGATATGATAATTCATCTACACGTGAGAAAGCTTTTAAGCTCATTGAAGATAGCATTAGTGTTTCACTTTTCTTACTCTTTTATTGCTGTACATGAGATTGAACAGTCTTACAGAGGACATGCAGTGTTACCATTTTGAACAGTTGTATTTTGATTTTCCTTACGATTGATGATAATTTGACACAGCTAATTTCTAGACTAAGGCAACTGCTTGAGACACTCAGACTTTTGCAGTTACCTAAACTAAGGCAGTTTAAGCAATTGTTGCTCAACGTTCTTTGCTATGCTCCTGCAGGTACTCTTTGCCCAGAAGGTATTACTGAGATGTGTTCCTGAACCTCTGCAGTTGACAGCAAAAGATGTACTAGCACTGACCAGGGTCAATTTTCAGCTCCCTTTTTTATGGTAAGCTGTAAACTGGTAACATAAGTTGCTGCCAGCCTAAGAAAGCTCTTCCTGTTGAGGAGAAATAAGGAAAGAAATGGGTAACAACTTTAAGCAGGCATGCTTGATCCCCCATTGAAAATGAGTCAATATGCACATCTGTAATTTAAAGGAAAAAATAATTATGTCTCTAACTTTCAAGAATGTATATTCTCAAACTGGAAAAAAAGCCAAAAAGCCAAAAACCCAAAAAACCCATCAACCAACAAATACAAAGTAAGTGAATAAGATAATCACCAGAAAAAAAATTCATAATCACTATTGTTTTTCCACATCATATTCCGCATATTATATGATTTCCACATCATGTTGATTGCCATCACGATTTCCACTAGAAATGCAGGTTTTGAATCTCATGACTTTCAGTTGTGTGACAAAGATAGGTTTGGAGTTAGCAGTGCTTTTGCTTTTTTTTTCCTACTTTTTTTTTTTTCTTTCCATATTCTAAACTGGCCAGAAATGTTGAATCATGTTTGTGCCATGTGATAGCTTGGCTAAGGGGTGTGTTGCACAACCTGTGCACTCTTCATTGCCCATATCATAGAATCATAGAATGGTTTGGGTTGGAAGGGACCTTAAAGATCATCTAGTTCCAACCCCTCTGCCATGGGCAGGGACACCTCCCACTAGACCAGGTTGCTCAAAGCCTTATCCAGCCTGGCCTTGGACACCTCCAGGGGTGAGAGTTACTGATAATGACTAGATTGGTGGCCAGGAGTGGGTAAGGACTGTTACTGATAGTTTTCATTCTTTCTTGCTTTTATTATATCCTCAGGGCCTGGCCTGCTGTCACCTTATGCTCTCATAGAATTTATTTGACTTGGTTAGACTTATTGTAAATTGGCAGAAGGTAATATTAAGAAATTTATCATCTCCTAGGAAATCTGTCCTTGGAGACAGGGGAGTAGATCCATTATGAATATATCGTCCGTAGTTGTACTAAAAGAGAGGGCATGAAATTTCTTCCAATGGATTTGGTTGCTATTACAAATCTGGACTTCTACACCTCTGAGAGAAAATGGACAAAAAATGTCTCATGCTTTTGCAGAGCAAATTCTATTGAGTCATCTGAATCAGATCGCACTGACTGCACAACTTTTCATGCCATGAATCAAAGAATTGGCATAGCTATGCCAACACCCTGCTACTTCTGGCCATGCAATTGTTTGACACTTTAGGGAAACATGAAAAAAAATCCATAAACCACCTGTCCAATTGTTGAAATTACATATCTTGATTAAAAAGTTGCAGATGAAGAAGAAGAAGTCAGGGAAACTGATGATCTTTTTCTGTCTGAGTGCTCAGATAAACACCTTGTATTTCACATTACATGAAGAAGCTTTTGTTTCTCACTATTTTACTAAATGTTCATATTTTATGAAGTATGTGCATACTAATCCACAGACATACACGATTGGGCTATTATGACTCATTAAATGCATTAATTCGTCTTTCTGTTTCTTATCAGTCATTAATGATGCACAATGGCTTGTGTCACCATTTTTTTCATCTGTTTTCATCTATATCCCTCATATATTATCTCAAAAGAAGAGTAGTCTTGTGCCATGAAGGCTCATCAAAGTCATAATTACATTTAATTTGTCTGCATTGAACTGTCTGTCGTCTGTTAGCATTTTGAATGCTCTATATGTCTTTCTGCACTTGTCTGCCTTCTTCCTCATTGTTTCTCCTCCTCAACCATCCATTACTGATTTCTAACTGCTTTCTGCTTTTAATATTTTAATTACCAACTTTTTTATAACCTTCTAGCATTTTCAACCCTGAAATATTGGTAATGCTTTTCTTCCACATTTAGCAAGTGTTTATACTGGTAACATTAATGTTTATCTACACGACCAATGTGCCAAAGCAAGGCAGGATAAATTTAAGGATTGGTGATCTGTTGTATCCCACAGCTGTCGACACACTTTTTCATGGTCTATCTTTTATGTTCTGGACACTGTCCTTGACATAGCCTAAAACTCAAAAGCACTATGAATTCCTTGTTGTAAGTAATTAATTTAGTGATGTAAAATGGATGACTGATAATGATTAGATTGGTGGCCAGGAGTGGGTAAGAACTGTTACTGATTATTTTAATTCCTTCTTGGTTTTTTTAATGCATCATGTTTTATTTTTATTTAATTAAAATATTTCCTTATATTTTTCTTTGCATGTAACTGCTTACACTTGTCTTTGAGATCTTTTTTGTCCTAGGTACCTGCTTCATCATTCATTAGATCTTCTTTTAAAAAAGAGTGCATGTTATCAGCAAAGCTGTCTTTTCACATATGTGCAATACCTGGCAAAGTTGGGTCCCAAAAGGTGATTTACAGCTTAGATAAAGAACTCAGATTTGAAAGTCTTGCTTTGAAAGAAACGAATGTCAAAACTATTAATTATGGGTTGTACAGATACTGTATTCCTTATCTGTAAAATGGGATAAATGAGCATCATTTTCTTCACAAAGAAATCCTTCTCATGGATAGGGGATGGTTAGCAGACAGAAGGTTCCTCTAGAAGGGTATAGTAGTATCTACTTTATGGTTCAAATTCTTAACTTATGTGCATTAGAATAACTTAAACGGAGTCAATGAAGCGATGATGGTTTATATAAAAAGAAAACATGAATGTGCATGGGTTTTTTTACCTATTTTTCTTTTGACAAAGATTCAGGCAGATCATTACATCATGCAGGCTGGTTTCAGAGGCCTAGGAACTTTATTTACTTCAGGTGAACAAAGCACTGCTTAGTGCTTAGTAATTCTTTAGACTGGAAATAGTAACAGGCCACAAGAAATCTGTTGAGGCTCAGTTTACTTTCATATGTCTTTGTAATTCATTTTACTACTTTCACTAAAACAAAAATTTCTGATAGTGTGTGAAAACTGTTAAATAGCATTAAAAAGAGCAGAAGCCATCACAAAAGTGGAAAATACTTCACCAGCCTTCTTAACTTTTCATATACTTGTTTAATTTCAATTAGTTTTGTAAATACCAGAAATACTTTACATCTTTATAGACTCTGTACCATGAAATTAAGCAAACCAAACTTTAATAGGCCTTATATTTTTAAAGTAGCAATGCAATCATCTAAGGGGTCTATGGAACATTTCTAGGGTATGCCAAATTTGATTCAAAAATATTTGTATTAAGCTAGTAAGTTTTAACTAAGAACATATAGCTTAGAAAGATAACAAAACTCTTGATAATCCATCATGATGGTTAATTGTCTTCAATGCTAATTATGCATTTGAGTTTGTCTATCTTGAATTTTCAGCCATTGGTCCCTACTACTGATTATACATCTTTTTGTTCATGCAGCTACTTATAAATGATGATCAAATGACGTATGAACCTTCTCTTCACAAGAAAAATGGATTCAGCTCCTTAACTCTCTTAAGTAATGAATTTTTTTTTCCTCTTTTCTATTCTTTTGTTGGTTACCAGTTCCTTGTCAACTACAGCATCACCCACCCACACAACCCAGATGCCACTGTCTCATTTTTCCATCCAAACCAGCAGAATGCATCACCTGTTATAAATACTGCCATTCATTTTCAAGAAACAATCAAGAAATAAGTACTTATCCAAGACTCTTGGCAGCCACCCATGTTTGAAAGATTGAGGAATTCTATTTCTAGTCTATTTCCTGATCTTCATCAGCATAGAGCATAACATGGCTCTGGAGAAACTTCTGAACTTCCACTAGAAATAGTCACACAGTGGGAATGGAAAATGTTTGTGGTATTGCCGAAATAGCTGGTGAAAAACTGATTAACTGCAGCAGCCAGGAGGCTCTCCATTCTCCAGGCCCTCATGGCCACAGGCAGGACTTTACTAGTGACTTCCCACGTCCTCTGTTTCCCTGCTGCTCTGTCACAAATTCTGTGAGTTTTTTGTCCAGCCATTTCTCCGCTTACTTCTTCTTGCCATTAAATTTACCTTGCTAAATGCCATAGCGCATTCAAGCCTTTTGACTGACTCTTCTTTGCTGCCATTTAGTCACCTTTGCTAGCTTTCACCTCCTCTCTGCCAATGGATTGACTGCTCCACTGCTGCCATTTGTGTAATTGAGGTTGTTATTTTATTAATCTATGCTGAGGTATGCTGTGGATTAACTCTTTCCTACTGCTAGTTCTTAACTTTGACTTATTTATTGCTTCAAAGGACATAACTCTTCTCATGCTTCCTGCTATTTTCTTCTTGTGATCCTTTTCTCTCCTTCTTTCCCCTACCCCTTCATTTCTTAACTTCCCCTTATCTTACTCCAGAATCTCAAACCCTAAATCACTAAGTGCAATGTAATAAGCACGAGTGACTGTGCTGTTACAACTTTAAAAATAAAATGAAAAAGGGTCAGGGAAAATGCCCCAGTTAATCTCTGCTCCTGTATTTTATACAGCTATTTTCACCCCCGCAGGACAGATAGAAAATGCTAACAACTTTCAACTTTGCCTCAACTTGCCCACAGGCAAAGACAATGCAGAGTGGAAGATGAAATGGCCACGCCCCGTAGACATGCATATCTTCTAGAAATTACATATTATTGCTCTTTTTTTTTCTTTTTCCTCCCCACAAACTCTATCTTCCCTTAAAATTTTCTCCTCCTGTGTTGCCACTCATGCTTTATTGTATCTAAACACAGCACAAGGTGTACCAGGGACTGCTGCAGTTCTCATTCTCAGTTCTGCTTACCTATGGCAGGTGAAAACAAAAACCCTGTTCCAGCTTATATAGCTGACAGCATCATTTAGAGCTACTGTCTGCTTGACTGGTTATTGTTACAGACCCCCTACCTAGCAGTAACTGCTCAGATTCAGTGTTTTTTTGGCTCTCCTGCTCCTGCCACACTACTGCCAGTGAAATTCATGAAAGGAACCAGCCTGGGACAGCAGTAAGCTAAAGAGATATTGAGCCAGAGGCAAAATCTGCCTATATTTGGGACCTTGTGGCACAATTCCTGATCAAGAAGAGGGTCTCCTGCTCTGTGGAATTGCCATTGAGAGTCTTCTTCATGAATCAAATTGGGGGGAAAAGAACTTTTGACTGGAATGGGTCCAGCAGTGTTTTAGGCTACATATCCCAAGTCTTTCCCTGTCTTCCGATAACAGTAAGTCCATATTGTGACTGAAACTTAATAGATACTTTCTGGTCATCCACCAGAGCACAAAAGCATTCGTAAAAAGGATAGATGTGACCTGTTTTGCATTTTTGGGAAAGCAGTTGCCATATATTTTGGTCATGTGTTGAGGGAGGATTATGAGGGCCTTCTAAAATGAGACAACCCTCTCTGTCTTCATCCAAATACTTCATCTGTTTTATATCATATTTTCTGCACATCTGTGACCTCTCTCTCCTCATCAGCTCCTCCCTCTAATAGCAATACTGTGTCACATCCAGGGTGAAAGAGTGACAAGATGGCTGGTGGCACCACACTTGATTTGGAAGCTATTAATAAAAATAATCCCCTAAAGAAAAAGACACAAGGAACAGTCTATAATTTGCACTATTTGTGCAACCTTCAGTGGAAGTGTGAGAGGAAGGCTGAAAGGAAAATCAAAGATATGAAAACTCAGAAGCGTGAGGTAGGGATGGAGGAAAGTTTGGGAGCAGTGCATATCTGAAAGCTGTTTCATATTCATTTTGATTTGGTGTATTGTTAATCAACAGCCTTCCATTTTTTAAACTTTTTTTTCATTTGTATGTACTTCTCAAACCATGAAACCACATGACAAACCAATCACTTTTCAGTGTTAAATGCAAATTAAGGTTGTTGCGTTACCTTTTGCATGCAATATCTTGTGAAAATAATTTTTCATTAGTTCTTTCTAGCATAGGCATGAATTTTCATCCATACATATGTATAGTGGACAAATGCATGTGTACACATGTAAATATATCTGTATAGCTAAGGATCTGCCTGTCCTGGGACAATCTTTAAGCCAAGTTCAACATTTGCACAACTTGTCTCTCCATATTATCCCATTGTGTTTGGATTAAGCAAGTCTGCAGCTTTCTAATAAAAGATCAGACATTCTCCCTTCCCACTCTGCACAGCCTGTACATCTGGGAGATGATTTTGGAAGTGCTAAGAGGAGGAAAGATCACTTCCTGGCATGTGTCCTACTTCAGCTGAACATGGCAGCAGGCTCACTTCCATTGCTTACCTGGTGTTAGTGCTCTGCGAAGGGATCCCCTTGCCACCAGACTGTGTCTTGCTCTGGTTAGTGGAAATTGTCAACTTTTATGTCAGCCCTTTACCCTTCTCAAATCCAGCTAGATAGTTGTGAAAAATCGATGCCCTTTTTGAGCCAGTGTGAATCACAGAGCATGTGCTCTGCATGTCTTGCTCAGCAGTGAGTCACCAAATTCTGTGTGGGGAAGGAGTATCTTGGTATTGTCAGGATGTAAAATTGCTGTTTCCCATCTTCTCAGAAGATAATGATTAGCTGAAGGTAATGCCTCATGGACTTCAGTCAAAAGAACCCATACAAGGCACAAGCCAAGTTAGCAGTAAATGCCTTGCTGTGTTGAAACCTCAAAATCTTCAAGTTTTCTTGCAGGCTCTGAACTCTCAAGTCATAAAAATGACATCAGTCTGATTGCCTGCTTGTTTTCCCCATGTTTTGTTTCTAACATAGGAGCAGTAGTTATTTTCACAGCAATTGATGATATCATCCCTTGAAATCTGGAAAAGACTTACAAATGGTGTTGCAAATGTTTGATATCTTCTCAGAAGTGGCCAAAAATGTGCTGTTTCCTTCATCCTCCCATTCTAGATTACTGTAAAGTAGGCAGGAGTTGTTCTCACTGATTTAATCCCCATCTTCAGTTACACCTGTTACAAAGTAGATGGCAGATGTTCTGCATCCTCCACATCTCAGAAAAGTGTTTAAACTGATAATAACTGTATTAGTTTTTAGGTCTCATACAAACATGCAGATGAGTGCACCGTGCCAACATTTTTGGCACTGGTAAGTGAAAAGTTGAATTATGAACAAGTTTCTGCTGTGATCTCAGCAAATCCAGTGATTGTGTACCTACTGGAAGCTGGTGCACATTTCTGAAGGTTTGTAGCAATGTCCAGGTTTAGCACTGTTTTGCAAAAGTATACCTGAGAGTAAATAGAATTTTAAAAACTGTAAAATATATATGGGCAAATAGTGGAGTATCACATGACTGGATATGTATTTACACAATGTAGAATAATGGTTGCAGAGAAAGTTTTCTGGCCTATTGGGTGAATAAAATGCATTTCTTAAAGCATTCCAATAATACTTTCATAGTATTATGAGGGAAATGGGCTAATTACTACTAAGGATGTTTAAGTGAGTTTCGTGTATCTATTTACCTGTGAGACTCACTCTGATAGGAATTTTCTGCAATCATTATCTAACCTCCTAAATAATGTCCCCTTTAATTCTAATGGAAAAGAAATAGGCTGTAAAGTCAGAAGCAATGCTTTACTCTAATTTAATTTGCTTACTTAACTAAAGATAAACAAAATTTTAAGATAGCTCACACTTAAAAAAACCCCAAAACACAACAAACCTGAAGAGAAGAAGGTATACTTAATGGAAATTCAGTGAGCCAGAGGATCTGAGACCAGAGATGACAAAGATTTGTAAAATATGTTTCTGATGGACAGAAATATTAAAAGGTGCATGACCAATATGTACAGTTTGGCTGGCACAAATGCCATAGTCATTCAAAAATGTGCTGTGACTGGAATAGCTTATTCTCCTTAGTAGGAAATTATAATGAATCAGAAAAGTAGAGTGTGTTCAGAATGATGTATAAGAACTCTAGCAGTACCTTGCACAGAGGTATATGGGGATTCAGGACAAAACCCTTGACGAGACAACTTGACACCCAGGACATCTCTTCTCTTCCAGGGGCGTCCTTTCCACTGTTACTATAGTACTGCTTCACTCTAGTTCAAAACATTGCTGAAAGCTGGCTCATGCTCAGCTTTCTGCTCACGATGACCGTCAGCATCTTTTCAGCAGAAATACCTGCACAACCAGTCCATTCCCAGCCTGTAACACTGCAAGAGGCTCTGCTTCCCATGTGCAGGACTTTACATTTGTCTTTACTGAATTTAGTAGAGCTCCTATTGGCCCCATTCCTTCAGCAGGTCTGGATCCCTCCACCCACAACTCTGTCAACTGTTCTCCCCTTCTTGGTGTCACCTGCAAACTTGAAGAAAGAGTACTTCATCACCTTCTTCAGGTTATTGTTAGAGATGCTAAACAGGACAGATACATATACAACATTTGTTTTTCAAGAATACAAGTAGGAGCTCTGAGGAGAAGGACTTGGAAGTGTTGGTTGATGAGAAGCTCAACATGACCCGGCAATGTGCACTTGCAGCCCAGAAAGCCAGCCGTGTCCTGGGCTGCATCAAAAGAAGCGTGACCAGCAGGGCAAAGGAGGGGATTCTGCCCCTCTTCTCTGCTCTCGTGAGACCCCACCTGGAGTACTGCATTCAGCTCTGGAGTTCTCTGCACAGGACGGACATGAATCTGCTGGAACAAGTCCAGAGGAGGGCCACAAAGATGATGAGAGGGCTGGAGCACCTCCCATGTGTGGACAGGCTGAAAGAGTTGGGGTTGTTCAGCCTGGAGAAGAGAAGGCTCTGGGGAGACATAATAGCAGCCTTCCAGTAGTTAAAGGAGGCTTACAGGAGAGACGGGGAGGCACTCTTTATTAGGGAGTGTAGTGATTGGATGAGGGATAATGGTTTTAAACTGAAGAAGGGCAGATTTAGATTGGATATTAGGAAGAGATTTTTGATTGTGTGGTGAGGCACTGGAACAAGTTGCCCAGGGAAGTTGTGGATACCCCATCCCTGGAGGGGTTCAAGGCCAGGCTGGATGAGGCTTTGAGCAACCTGGGCTAGGGGGAGGTATCCCTGCCTGTGGCAGCGTGCTTGGAACTTGATGATCTTTAAGGTCCCTTCCAACCCAAACCCTTCTATGATTCTATGATCCTAGGTAGTTTATTGGGTCTTTCTGGTTCTGCGACTCACGAAGTCTCTCTCCTAACTGTTCTTAAGTCTGACCAGCTGAAGTGATTTGAACTAAGGGTAAATTGATGGGCTGTGTTATAACACCAGAAAATTACTTTGTTTAACTTAAAATGTTGTCTGAATGAAGGCTGAAAGATTGTGTGCTTCATAATATTGGGCAGGCTTTCAACAAGGGGATTTCAAGAAAATATCTGGTTCAGCAAATGCATAAAAGCAAGTCTCTTGATTTTCATTGCTGTACAGTGTAGTGCTGGCAGGATGAACTTGGTGCATAAGTATAATTTCTAAGAATGAATTAGCCTAAAAGTGAAATAAAAGATCCTTGTGAGGAAGTATGAGCTCTAAAATGCGCGTGTTACATTCTATGAATTGTCATTTTTAAGCCTTAAAATAAATAAATGTTTCCAGAAGCAAACACAGCCTATTCAAATGCCAAACTCTTTCGTTTTCATAAGTGTCTCTTTGAATACACTGACTTCAGCATTTAGCACTCGGCGTCTAATTAATTTGTTATCACGGAGGAAGTCACAGAGTGATGCAATTCCCCATTCTCATGAATACCAGAATCTGTTTTTAAAACTGTGGAGGCAGAGCACTAATAATAACAGGCTTCTCAGCTTAAATACTATTTCTCTTCCAGATCCACATCACACCTTAAAAAACCCTTCCCCCAAGCTCAGGGAGAAAAAATCGAAAACCCACCCCAAAAAAACCCTTCTTAGCAAAATATAACCCTCAGGAATTTTTTCCATTAGTAAAGTAAATCACATTGTTCTTTTGTTCTGCTTTGAGAAACCTCCTTCTCAGTACGTTTTTAAGTTAATGGAGATAATATTCTGGGGAAGATGAACCAAGGGGTTTGCATATTTTCCATAACTAGACTTCCAAGAGATCAATTAATTTTAACTGGAATGATGGAGGGATAGTTCTGTTATTCACACTTTTCAAAGTGCAGAACAGGCCTTGCTTTTACTGTGTGGGCTCATCAAATTTACATCACCATTTAATTAAATGTTTGTAGCAATAGTTGACCTCAGAAGTAAGTCATCTGGTAGTAAATAGATTCTACTCTTTCTAAACAGTATTTTACTGACTCTGAGATGCTATTCATAGCCTGGTAGCTTTGCCACAAACCTCATCAGCAATTTACTTAAATGCATATTCCATTGTAAAATTGACAGTGAACCAGAATGAAGTTTAACAATAGAGATTTCAGTGCATGGTCCAAACCAGAAAATAACATGCATTTCTCCGAAATTTTTATTTTCAGGGAGAGATCAAAACTGAGATAGGAAAAAACCCCAGACACACAACCGAAACCCTGATTTATTTAGTGTCTTCATGTTTTTTTCTGTATTTTTGACCTGCTTACATAATTGCTTAAAGAATTATCTCTATATCTCAATTTGAGCTCAATAATGTTTCATGTAAAAAGGCAGGAGCTTTTTATTGGTTTTGATGAAATACAGTGATAACCTCAAGAAACCAAAATAGACATACATTTAATGTCCTCCCTCCTCCAAACTGTCGATTTATTACTCTGCTTTTGTTTAAAACTTATGAGCTAAGTTCAGAGGTGATGCATAAAGTGTGCAATTTAGAGTCCTTTATGCTCAGTTAGACACCTTAAGACCTACTTACACTCACTTACTAGAGTATAAGTCAGTGAAATGAAGTGTAAATTGATGTGATTTACATGTGGAGGAGCTGGAAGAAGGAGAAGGTATTACCTATAGAGGGAATAGACTTTTTGTGAGCACTTCCTAATATTAGTCTGGTTTTCTTGCTGTACCTCTGTACCTCTGAGTAAACACATTTGCATTTGCTTGTTTAAGCTCCTGTGTATTCAGTGAGACTTTCTGGGCCAAAGTTGCTGATGATATCTAAGAAGTGTGATGGAAGTTATGTGCTGAGGAGTGAGTATGAGGTTTATAAATAAATAATTAAAGGCTCTGGTTCGCTTTCTTCTTTGTAGTTAACGTCAAACCCAGCAGTTTTGTAGTTACTTGCAATGACTAAAGATTTCCTCATCTAAGGTGCTTGCTCTGTCTTCTGTCAGGAAGGTTTTTACATCAAATGCATGCTGTACCTTGTGCCCTGGTGCCTTGTTTGACAATCTGGCAGGTAAGAGGTAAGCTCTGTCATGTTTTCTGTGGGATAAGGACATGCACCTGGCAGCTACAACCAGCGTTGCTGTAATTTCACACTCTTACCCTGTGGTAAGTTGCTCTTTTGCCAAGTGAGCTGTGTAAAGCCTTGTCAGCTCCAAGAATTGTACCACTTGAAACGTGTCTGTTGAAGCACTACCAATACAGAGGCAATTCCTGCAGGATAAAGAGCCGTAAATCTAATAATCTCGATTTCTACCGCCTTAAAAAAACTCTGATAATGCATCAACTTAATCATTAAAAAAAAAAGTTCTGACCAAAATAGGTATGCTAAGATCATGGTTATACGTAAGCAAGACTCAAGTTTAAAATGAATCTGAAGCATAATGAGCATATATGGGTAGCAAAGATAAGGAAGAGTAAAGGAGATATAAACTATCCTAGTTAAGACTCTGCAAAGACTTTGGCCTGAACTTCTCTGGAAAGTTTTGCAGCATATGTCAGATAAAGTGTGAAAAGCAAAACAGAAAAATTTATTGAGCTTTTGCTATGCTGGCAAAACCAGACACGTTTGTTCTGGCTAAAAAATATTTCAGCAAGTGAAGTTCATTTTGCTCAAAGAACTAACATTGGCTTTTCTTTTTTTCTTTCTTTTTTTTTTTTTTTTTTTTTTTAATGCTACATTTTTATGGAAAGCCTTTACCAGCTCATTATAGTGATGCAATTATCTATTTTAGTATATAAGATGATGGAGGTGTTCATATAGGTATGGCCTATATGTAAATTTTTTGCTAAGTATATTGGTGTGATACACAGGTACAGTTAAACTTTATGTACAGGAAGAGTTAAGCCTTTATATGAACTCCAAGTTTCCTGTGCAATGAGCATTTTTAAATTTTTTTTTTTTTTTTTTTTTTTCCCCACAGCTAAACTGTAAACAGGTAGCTAAACCACAGTGAGAAAATTTGTTCTGGGATCAAATTGGTATTTCAGTTTGCATTCAAACCTTAGTTTGTACTAAGAAGATGTTCCTGTGCAGCCAAAAGCTTTTTCTGTGTAGGACTAAATCCAACTAATCCTTTCTGAACCTGTAGTCAAGGCAAGGCAAGTCATTTCTTGTTGCATATTAAAATGATCCTATGTCCCACTATTAACTGAACTCACTTTCTATATAACTAGCTCTATCTTGATTAGTTTTTGAAGGTGTTAAATAGTTCCCGATAGCAAATAAAATAAAAATTTTCATCCTTTTCTCTTTTTTTTTTTTTCATTCTTTTCTAAATGAAATCTTAGAATCACCACAGAATTTAGGTATATGCTTTTTTTCAGATAGACAGTAATTTTTGTTCTAAAATTATGTACATTAGAGTCACCCACCTCATCTATTAAGTCCTTCTTTCAGTAAAAAAGACATGAAGCCATAAAAGAATTTTACCTAATTGGTGGTCACAGTTACAGTCAATTCTCAGCTCATTCTTAAACTGTACCTAACAAATAAACAAATATTTCATCCTACCTGTTTCTGTTTCAAAATAGTAAACATTATATTTGTAAACAAATGTTTTTTTTAAAAAAATAAAATCCAGACAAAATACAGCACCAATTCTAAGATGAGGACTAAAAAGGAGAGTTTGCGAGATCTTGTCACTTAACTGGCAATAGGGATTTATCATGTTGCTCTTTGTTGAAAAAGAAAGATGAAAGTATAAGGAACTAAATTTAGAAGAAAGAGGAAATATGCCTGCTAGCTTACATAGAATATCCCCAAAGAGGATAACGAATATGAGGTCACTTGGAGAAACTGCTGATGCTCATGTGGGGAAATCTTTATTTTAAGGGAAACTGACTCAGCAAAACAAAAAGTTACAGCAAATGTCAGTGAAACAATTTTTTGTGAGTCAGAAAGGCATTGCAAAGAGTTTGTATGTGTAAAGGCAGCTGAGGAACCAGCACACTGTCCCCATAGGAGCTCTTTCACCGGCTGTGATCAGCGGGACCACGTGGAACAGGGTGAGACCCAGGCTGCCCCTGGCTGATCCGGGAGCTCATCATAGCATAGTCACATGCATGGAAGTGTTGATTTACCAGCATCACTTTGACATTTGAAAAGTCTGACTATGGCTGTGTTCTCATGCACAGGTGTTTTGGAATTAACTAAAGTGAATATAATTATCTATGATATTTTTGTATCTCCAGTTACTGTACTATTTTGGTGTCAGCTGTAATGATAGGATAACAACACTGGCCTAAGGAGGTACTTCTCTTGCCATGGTTCTGCTGAGTGTACAAGCAGAAGCTTTTACGTTCTTTTGTCTTTCTGCATTTTCGCTAGTTGTAGGATACTTGGGGACACCACATTGTGGCCCTTAGATTCACAATCAATGTGGCAAAAGAAAGAAAATAAATCAGGATGATGGATTTTTTTTAATACAGTCACAGAACATATAAATCCACCTTGGCACAGACTAAGATAGGAGTTCAGGAAGTGAATTCAAACTGTGAACTCTTGTAAGATGGAACCCAAAAAATACTTCATTAAAAATTTATTACCTAGATTCAGTAATTCTTCTTCCACTTTCTCCTGTTTCATTTAATCAATTTCTTTGGGAAATTTTGGGTGGAAATTATATATAAATGGTAAGTTTGGGTTTTGGTTTGTTGGGGTTTTTTTGTTTGGGTTTTTTTTTTTTTCCATTTCTGTTTGGCAGACTTTGGGCAGTTAAACTGAGGATCCCATAATTCATCAAACAAAATTAAAAGCTATTTTCCAACACATTAATTTCCCCACATTGTTAGTAAACATCTTCAATATTTTTTTTTTCGCAAAATTCATCAGCGTTGGTATCAGGCATGGGAGGAAATGTAAACCTGTATAACTGCCTTTAAACAGTTACCAATGCTATGTAATTTAAAGACAACAAGGTTTTGAGTGTGTTAATTAATTTTCTGCTTTGTAGAAGCCTTAATAGCCTTTGCATGAGTAAATGAGGCATTTTCTTCAAACATTAGCCTTATATCTAAACAGTTTTATATATGTGTAAAATATTCAACATTAGCCAAATTCACCTGTTTGTTCAAGCCAGGATTCTTTTTTACAAAAGGAGTGCATAGCTATTTGTAGCTGTTTATTAGGCAGTTGCTTATTGATTATGATTCTGACTTACTTGGGAACAATTTTTGAAAGCTGCATTGTTGTCTTAAAAAGCAGATAGATTGCTAGTGGTGTTTTCAAAGGTACCTCACCTTTCTAAGGTACTTCTGCATATTTAAGAGTTGAAATATTTTATAAAATCTGATCCCTGAGGTCTATACATTGATATAATCCCAACCTTTTATCTCTGCTCTTTTGTTTTGAAGGGCAGATTGATGTGCAAGGTATTTGTTCACATGATACCTATTTTTGGTGTGAAGGAAGATACTTCAATAGTTCACAAAGCCCCACTAAAGTTAAGGACCCACATTCTGCTGTGATTGAATTATTGTTTCTTCACTGAAGTAGAAAGAGGTGCTCCAGATTGTCAGAAGTGTGAAATGAGAACAGGATCTTTCCCTACACCATACATATGTCTGAAATCCAAAGAAATTCATATCTATATTTATCTTTGGAAGCATATGACATTTGAGTGAGCAGTTTTCTCAACCAAGAAGAATTAAAAATAGCAGATAAAGGTATCTAATGCAGAGCAAAATCAGATACAAATGGCATATGATTCATTGAACAACTCAGGCTATGACCTCTTTGATTGATTCATTAATAGTTTATGTCCTCTCAATCTTTATATTAAGCACAGTTATTCCTGATTTTATGATGCTACCTGCACTGAAAACAGCACATTCCCTGATCAGGTCAGAGTCAGGTTTTTGCTACTGTATTAATTGAACAGACTCACATTTGATATTACAGAATGAGAAAAAGCAATCCAAGACAGTTGTATTAATGTTATATGTCACCACCTGTATTTCAGCTTCAGCTGTAAAGGTACTTATTGGTATTGTTAAAAGAGAAGTGTACTGAAGTAATGATTTAGGAAATGCCTAGACCAGAGTCACAGAAAGCCAGAAAGACAAGTCTTTCTAAAGTCTGGTCTAATCAGTTGGGAGTTTTCAACTGTCTCACACAAAGGGAGAGCTCATGAGTATTTCTTGGAGTAGAAATACTCATTGAGATCTTTAATGGAATGCAGGAAGAGTTTGTGTTTCAAAGGAAGTCAGTGGGTCTGTCATATCCTGGGTTTCCTCGTCTCCACCTTTTTCCCTTTGTAAGATTTAGATGGTTATACTTTGGGCTTGGGCACATGCCTCTTATGATCTTGCTGAAACTTCCTTTTTATATCTGATATCTCAAGCAACAAAGGAAGATTATGTGCTATTAAGAAGAGCATAGTTCCTAGACACAGTCCCAGAGTGCTCTCTAGCTCCTTTTTCCTTTTGCCTGTAACATCTGCTCGAAAAATGTAACATGATTCTTAGGAAAGACCTATTTTCTCTATATGCATTAGCAAAGGCCATCAAAAACTCCATGGAGTATTTTTCATTTGGGCACACAGAAGAGCATTTTTTCGTTGTTTGTAGTGCTCCATCTGCATTCTTTTTTAAAACAGAATGTAAAGAAACAATCGAGCTCCATCAAAGCACTTTTGACAAAAGATCCAGGCATGTATGGAAGCACAGGCAAATCCCTCCACTTAGGTCAGTCGCCTGCTCCCTACAGGGGCACTGGTTTCACGAGAAGCAGAGAGTGGTAGCAATTGGACCTTTTCTCAGTGAGGAGCAGCTGTTCTTTAGCTGGACTCTCTACTGGATGAAGTGGGATGGGATCCTGAGCAACTCAGTCTTTCAAAGATGAATTTAACTTAGATAATTTAACTGCTTTGAGTGGGTATTGGACTAACAACCTCTGGATGTCCTGTCCTTCCTGAATTACTGCATGCTTCTAAGATGGTATTTCGGTTTCCTTTGGTCCAAGATACGGGGCTTAAGACTGAAGTTTGTGCCTCTCTGTTTCCACAGGAAAGAAAATTGTATTCTTAAGAAAAACTTCCTTAAACTAGTCCAGTAACTTGCAGACTCAGGAATAACTGTCAGTCAGTCAGAAGGGTAGGTGACACCAATCTTCAAAACATAAAGGAAATCCATTATATTTCACCATTAAAACTCACCTCATTTTCCTTGGGATAGCCTTCAAAAACAATTAGTGGGCTAGCCAGGTAAATCAGATCTCAAGCCATGGTTCAGAGGCTCAGAAATCAGAGTACAGCCTGCCTGTTAATGTAGCCTGGTACCCCAGTGGGCAGACTCTGCCCTGCCAGCATTGCATGGGAACCATTCACTCAGTATGCTCTCACTCTTTTCAGAGCGTATCCTGGACATCCTGGTTACAAGGTAACAAGTGGTTTCTCTCTTTCC
>NW_010100412.1:18378-34505 GCF_000699245.1 Pterocles gutturalis
TCAGATAGACTTAAATGGGGTAAAGTGAGTTACAGTGGTGACGTCTTTCATTGTTTGTCTACTTTGGATAATCATTAGTTCAGAGTTTGGCTTGACTTGGATTTGAACTCTGATTATCGCTTCTCGGTATGTTATGAGCTGCCTCAAAAAGATGGCAGGATAAGCATAAAACCCTCCACCAAGGACAGAAGCAGAAGACAGCTAGCACAAGGCATATGCTGTGGCAGGAACAGCTGCACTGAAAGCTGCCTCTGTTTGGGATGGAACTAATGAGAAGTAACTCAGAGGGGGAAGGAAGAAAAACTAAAGAGATATTACAGTCTTGCAGCAATGATTTTTCCCATTATGTTTTAAAGACCAGAATTCATTAGTCATTTCACCAGTGTTTGCATCTGGTAAAAATGGAGAAATAATGCACGAGTTCCAGGAAGAAGTTAGAAATACATATATGAATGTATTTATTAAAATTACTCTACAAAGAACTTGTAAGGGAATGTTGAAGACTTCACTCATTTATAAAATTCCTGAAAGGTTCATCTCTTTGCCTGAAGTACTTCTGATGTTATTTCTGCCTTCTGAGTACATCATCTTTATAATCTGCTTAAATAAACTGTGGCTATGAATCAAAATTTTTATTTTGCTGGTGTGTCTTTGAGAAATGGTTAGCATCACTACATGTGGTAATTATGAGAAGAACAAAATCAGTTTCTGGGTTTAGGAACAATTAAAAAGGGGATCAGTTGTAAGATACATAAACTACAGATACATAGAAATAGTGATTCTAGTCACCGTTCACTTGACAGACAATGGCTCTGCTCTCACGTCAAGTTCTTGTGACGGTGAGTAAGTACTGAAATAATGAAATCAGCTCAGAATTTCAGTGTATCAAAAGCTGTATCGTAAACTTTGCTCTGAACTTCCAATCCCATACAGATAAGGCCCTTAGTGCTGCTGAACTCCTAAACTATAAGTAATATCCAGAGGGTCATCTCTGCACTGTCTTCTCTTCAAGAGAAAACTCTCTATTTTGTACCAGTGAATAAACAGATAGGATCTGAATATTACTTTTAAACAAAGCTTAGGAATCAGTCACTCTGCTTATCTACATCTCTGGCTATATCCTGAAGGGTGGAAGAGAAGAAAATTGCTTAAGTACCTTTGAGGATATAGCTATCTGACACTGTGTTGCTCCTTTTGGCACAATGTTATAGATAAGAGAGATAGACAGAAAATATCAACTTATCAGGGACCTCAGCAGAGAGAGATACTTATATACAGCACACTTATATAAATCATTTCACCTCCTTGCTTCAGTTTCTCTGTCTATCAAATAGCTCTGGTTACTCTTATCTGTCAGAAAGGGTCTTCTAGGGATCACCCTCACAAACTGTGTTAGCATACATTCAGTGTTAGCTCATCTATTTAGTAACTAATGACACTGTAATTTCATAACTGTGATTGTAAAAAATGTCGTGAATTATGACTCACAAAAATACAGTAGAGAGTTTTTACAGTTATTTAACTGCATGATTTCTGAAAGTTATCTGCTTTTTCACTGCCGTTCAATCTCTACAGGGATATCGATTTCCTGGGAAAATCCCTGCTGTTCAGTGAGAGGATCATGTGATCTCACGCTGCAAATATCCTCTCTCCTCTAAGCCAAGAAATTTTGACCCACTTACAATTCAGGTCAATTTATACTCAGGACAGTTGTTTCACTGGACAGCTGGTTGTGTGCAGTTGTCTCGAGTTAGTTTTCTCTTTAATTTACCTTTAAAGTTTTCTCCCTTAAGGTAACCCATTAAGGGACTAGTGGGCAAAACTCACTATGTTTCACCACCACTAGCCATAATACTTAAATAAATATGGTCAGAAATAAGGATTAACTTGCCTGAAATAAATTGTAGCACAAATCTGATGGGACAGCAGGATAAGGTTCCAGGCACTTTACAGCATAATTCTATTCTGGTGGATTGTTGCCTTTGATGACAGCAAGGGCAAGATCAGAGCTTCCATATCTTCTGAGGGAAATTATCTTAGTATATACAATCTTAATACAACTTTTAGGAAATGTATGTTCACTCACCTCACTCATCTTAATTTTGTTCTTTTTTCCTTGAATTTTGTTGCAAGGCTTGAAAAAGTATGTGTCAGGACCTTTTAAGTCAAGACCGAGGGAGCAAAACTCCAGCAAAGTGTTAAATAGGCATGCAATGGGCAGAAGTAGTCTAATGCTTTGGTGCACTGGGCCCATGAAACAGAAACAAGAAGTTCCATTGGTGATTAATGAGAATTCATGACTAATTTTTAGCCCAAATATCAGGTCTAAAAGTACAATCTTAGGACCTTAGTCACTTGGTAAATTAAGGCACCTCAGCTCCCTTTTTATAGATTTTTTTTTTTTTTATACCCTTTCTAAGGATTTGTGGGCATGTAATCTTCTGGCTGCTGCATATCATTGTGTAAGCAACGTAAAATAAGTTCAGAAAGTGTGAACCACTGCACTGTGGTGTTTCAGTCACCCTGGCTTCCTGTTTCCAACATCCAGGTTTACAGCCTTTCTTGACAGATTTATCAAGATATTTTTCTCCTATGAACATAAAATTATACATATCAGATTTCCTTTCAGGGTGAGTTTTCTAAATAGCATCATCTTGCTTTTTACATAAGTATGACTCTGGGAGTGGCTTTCTTCTGTGCTCTTTGATTCTGGCATGCTGGCTTTACTGGGCTACCTTCTAATTTGTAGTGGTTTTGGTGAGAAGAGATTCAGGTCTGTCGTGCTGGAGATTTGCATGAGCAACTCTGTTCCATAGGCAACAGTGTGGTTTAACCTTTGATGGGAAAGTAGAGCTTGTGGTGTCTGACCTATTTATCACTTTTTTTGTTCTATTTTTTGAGATAAAAGTGTCACATAGATGAATTGCAGACAGCAGTGTATGTTTGTTTGGTTACTGTGTCACTTTTGGTAAATCAAATAGAAAAATCTTTTGTAATCATCTAGCCTTTAACTTAATAACACTTTTGATAAATTGCTTGTATACAGTAGGTTATCAAACTCAAACATTAAAGACTTCAGTTTGACACTGCAGGACTGGATCATACAGACACAAAAAGACAAATTTATAATTCTTTATCTGGAGTAGAGAAAAAAAAAGGTATCTGTTTCAAGACTTGCACTAATGAATGAATAAAGAATTGTAGAACTTGTCTAAGGAAGCTAAAGATATACTTGAAATGTAACTGTTCATTGCAACATTTCCAGTTCCTTTACCAGTGAGTTTTAGCAATCTGTGGATTGTTGTTCTATAGTTTATTGTGTGGTACCACTAGGAACATCTTCCTTAAATTATTTTTTTTTCCCTTTTCCTAATTTATTCCCATGTTTTGTACCTTTTCAGCTACCCCTCCACACACACACACCCTCTGCTGAAGCTGACACGCTTCAAAATATGAGTGACAACAGGTTTGACAGCCTTTGGGGTGGTGAAGGATCTGGCAGGAACAAGCCTCCCCAGCATGCTCATCAGGTTAGTAGGGATACTGTCATGGATGGCAATGTCTTATGCTCTTGTCAGCCAAAAGTGTAAAGTGATTGCAGCCAAGACTTTCCTCACAACAAAAGGAGGAAAAACTGAAGAAACCTTCACTAGATAATGAGCTAAAAGATTGTAATGCTTTCCAACTTATAAAAGAAGGCTCCCTTCAAAGTACTTTGCAAACATGCCTGCTTCTCACTTCTGTCACTTTCACACTATAAAAAGACCTTACAGTGGCTGTAAATATAATTTACTTGAATTTTATGCTGCTGGAACACTACACTGAGGCTTCAGCATAAATATGAATTAAAAGCCAGACTGTTCTATTAAGGCCTTCATTGGCCCAATTTAGAAATTCTCCTCTCAAAAAGGACATCACAGAGGCAAAAAAAGTTTGCACGGTAACCCTGGCTGCGCATGAGAAATATTGACTTCCGTCTCCCCAGCACTCAAGCACACCTCTCTTCAGCAGCCGTGTGTGTGTGTGTGTGCATGTACACACATGTGTACACCTACCTCCTTCCTGTACCTTTAGGTGGCCAACAACTACAGAGACACACTCCAAGGAGTTTACATTAAAGCAGGTATATCTGGCCCATTCATTGGAACACTGTGGGAGGATGCTGGCTGTAATATGGTGGCAGGCAGGGGGAAGCAGCTATCCGTCTCAAGGTCAGCAACTCAGCAGGAAAAAACTTCAGTTCATGCTAATATGTTAACCCAAAACTCTAATTTATCCCATTTCCATTTACATTAAAATGGGCTCTCTTCTCCTTGCTGCAAAGGTAATAATCATAATAACCATTGGCAGATGAGCAGGATAGAGAACAGTGAGCATTTACCATGTTTGTTGTCCCTATGATATCATACCACCAAATGTGACTAAACAACCTGAGGCTGACAGAAGAAAGCAGTACAGCTCCACTCCCATTGCACACCCTCATAATAGCCAGGTAAAACATAATTTTCACAAACACCTTTTGATACAGGTAAAAATAATTGTAGTCTATTTAAATCTGGTAGGTGAAAGACTCGAAGCGGTATTTTCTAGGTCAGAAAGAGAATCGGCATCTGCATTTGCAATGGAGGGCTGGAGCCCTGACTTCTGTCTTTTGCTCCCACTACTGAGTTGTATCTCACAGAGCTGAGCAGTGGTGATGAATGTGCTGTGGAATTTGCTTTGCAAAACAAATATTTAACTTTCTGGAGATCATTGAAGACCTGATAAAACTCTTAAGTCTCACCTAACTGATTTCCTTTTCTTTTTAATTGAAGAATATTTTTATTCTTTTAATCTAAATGTATGGTTCAAGTAAAATTGCAAAGGCCATCTACAGTTTTGTTCAAATATCATTGATGCAAATAGGCTTTACAAAATCAGTGTTCAGAACAAGGCTTTGAAGGAAAATTCCAATTGAAAGTATCAGTTATTTTAAAAATAGGAATCACATTTGCAATCAATCAAGAGGGCCAATGCTTCCTTCTTGCTTTCGGGTGTTGAGAGGCACATGACCAGGAAGGGGGGGGTGATGTGTGCAGCTTTGGCAGCCTGGGCGCTGCTGCCTGGTGCACAGGCTTGCGGTGCAAATTCCACGGTGGGGAAGGGCAGACCAGGAGCCAAGCAAGCACTCCAGAGACCAAGATAGCGAGATAGATAGTTCCTTCCCAGGAAAGACACGGGAATGCCAACATGAGCTAATAATTCACACAGCCCCAATCTCCAAAGTGGCAGATTGAAGAGCACAAAAAGTATTCAGCATGTGACAGGACAGGGTTGGTTTTTTCTGTTGTTTACAGTACCTTCTTCTGAGAATTGAATGCTTTCCTATGTTTGGGTAGAAAAACAAAGACAGCACAGAAGCTGAAAAATCTATCCAAATACAACGCTGGTAGGAAGAGCCAGTCTGAAAATGCCAGTGTGTTGGAGGCATTCTGTGCAAGAGATTTTACATCGTTGTTTTTTATCTGTTTGCAATAATTAACTAATTATTTAACTACCTACATCATTTGTTCATATTCATTTAGATAGCTCTCTCTACAGTAATATTTCAGTTTGACAAAATAATTATTTTTTTTTAGTTTAAGGTTTTATAGGTTTAAATTTGAAATATTTCAAGTCAAACTTTCTTTTTTGCTCCTCCTTAGAAAGCAAAGGAGGTGTTTTACAAGTGTCGAAATATTTAATTTTGTCAAGTTCTGATATTAAAAAAAAAAAACTTAACAAACAAGGCAATCAAGGCTTAGGAAGTCTTAGGAAAGGGACTGAGTAGGAAATGAAAAACTTTATTGTGCTACCATCTATAGTGGTGGATTGCCCATAGATTCAACATTGAATTAATTTCTGATCATCTTATCCTGAAATGGGATACAGTAAAACAAGACAAGATGCATCAAAAGGAGAGAAGGCTGATTAAAGAAACAAATGGTGTCTATTTTAAGAACATACAAATAGATTAGGATTAAATAAAACAGAAAAGACACAAATAAAGGGGAAATTACAGAGATCTAAAGCCGCATTATTTGCCTGGGGAAGGCATGTTTATATGCAATGACTATTCACAGCTTCTCTGAATACAGCAAGCAATGGAAATAAAATTAAGTTTTCATATAGTAGCTTCAAACCAAACAAAATGTTTGGGGATTTTTTCCTACACAAAAAAAGTATTAATCTGTGCAATTTCTTGTTACAGTATGTTGCTAATGTCAAAAAATTACGTAAATTTAAAAACTCATTAAGTAGACTCAAAGAAGACTAATCTGTCAGAAGCTAATAAACATAAGATACAGTGTGCTACTCAGGAAGACGTTGAACTTTGGGTCAGAGGAAGCTGTTAGATTATACTAAGAAAGCATTGCTTTAAAAAAATTTGCTGTGTTTCTCTACTGTTCTTGAGATGATTCCACTCTTTCTTGCACCTTCCTTGGTCAGCAGTGAAGACAAGAAACACAGTGACATGTATCTTTTGTTCTGCCAAGCTAAGTTACTCTTTTTCTGGAGAACAAAAAA
Organism: Pterocles gutturalis; assembly: GCF_000699245.1. Classification (NCBI taxonomy): domain Eukaryota; kingdom Metazoa; phylum Chordata; class Aves; order Pterocliformes; family Pteroclidae; genus Pterocles; species Pterocles gutturalis. The sequence goes on from NW_010100412.1 coordinate 24,925, forward strand.
ATCTGAACAAACATCCAAAGTTTAGCAAAACTAAATATTTTGATTGTCAGAAAAATGTTTGCCAGGTTGCTGTGATTTAAGGTATAAAAGAAGTAATAAAAAGGCAAGCTATCTATTTACAAGACAGAAAACCTTATTTTCCTCCCACACCTATTCGTATCTGCTTGCTGTCATTACAGGTAAGAACAAACTGCTTGTAAGGATACTTAAACATATAATTACACTAAAGATATATCTAGGAAAGAAGTAAAACAAGCATATAATACAAAAGTAAGGCTTGAAATTTTATTGTTATTTTTGGACCAGCCCCATTGAAAAGATTAAAGAATACCTTATCATTTTTGGGATATTTTACCTTGGGATTATTTTGTTATCCTCCTTGCCTCAATAGGTTTGCCCAACTTTCACCATATAGTTTTCTAAAAAAGCAATTTAGAAGATATGTATTTTAACAAAACAAAGTAAGTGAATTTTTACTGTGCTCTGCTCTGCAATGAAGGGATCTCTTCTGCTCTTGCTTTACAGCTAGTTGTACAATCTCCTTCAAATCCTTAGTAAGCATAAATCTGCCTTTTTTGCTGATTGATACAGAACTACCCTGATTTATGAAAATAGGGCACACCTAATCCTAATAGCACTTACTAAAAGGAATTGAATAAGAAAATCAAATTAAACAGAACAAATTTTCAAAATGTGAGGAACAAACCTGACTTTATTGCCCCTAAATACAGTGTTCTAAGTGCACAAATTGAGTTTTGCATGATTACATCTGGAAAGTCTTAGCTACTATTTATCAGATTTGTACTGTTGTTACCACTTTTAATTCAAGTAATCCTGATGTTGCATAGGAAGAATTTTTGTTAAACTAACTGAAGCTAAAGTAACTGCAGCTGGAAACAGCAGACAAGCTTTTACACAGAAACTGTTCTTTCCACCTTAAAAAGAAGCCTTTTTCTTTTCTGTCTTGGAAAGCTGGATGGTTTTTTTCAGTTATCACTCATCTCAATGACAAATATTTCCTCTTCCTACAAAATCTGAATTTCTCTTAGCCTTGAGCAATCATGTCTGTGATGATGCTACTGAAATAAAGAGTTCCTTAAGGACCAACAGACTGTAGGGTGACTAAGAAGAGGTTGGAGGCATGACTGTTTGTTCAGGAATAGATATCCTTCTGTTACGGGTATGGAGAGACAGTGATGATCTAGCACAATCAGAACTGGATCTGCTTGCTCTGAGCAGCTGGGAGAGCAGAGGTGAAGCATGTACTATTTAATGTAATTCCGTGTGTTAGAAAAATCCAGAGCATCATGGGAATGATGCATCACCTTGGTTCGTCAGACTGGTCCTCCTGTGATACAGATCTTGTCTGAGTCTGTCTGAGTTTGCTCAGTGTTTGAGATAAGGAAAGACTTTGAATCTTTCTAAAATCCCTTAAGAAACCAGACTGAACTGCAAACAGATGACATAAGCAGCAGTAGTCAATAATTCAGAAATTTATCTCTCTTTTGTACAATTCACTGGGTGTTTAAACATTGATTTTCTTGAAATCAGGATCAGGCTCCCAGGTTCTAAATTAATTTTTAACTAATGTACAGAAAGAAATGCTTCATTAAATAGCTGCTACTGTATTATTTGTCAGAGTGCCAACACCACTTTTTGCTGTTGCAGAGGCCTCAGTTCAGCAGCCCCTCGTCCTCCAAGCTGCTTCAAATCAATAGAACTACCTTCAGTCCCCCATAAAACAACAAAAAGACTAGCAGCCTAAACCCCACATAAGCTCAAAAGATATGGAAGCTCATGTGATTATTACTTGCATTTAAAAACAAAATAAGGGTTGAGAAATACTCTTTTAAAGATGAAGTGTTACAGTTTCTTGTTTATCTAGGGCTCTGTAAGAAAGTTCCTTTGCTTCATGGGCTCTCTGCGGACTCCCAGGTGTATAAGAAATCCTGACCTGCAGCCCAAGGTCGAAGTCCAAACACCCTCTTCCTGAAGTTTTCAACTTTGCATACAGCTGCTGGACTACAGCATGTTAATGTGATGTTCAGTTTTCCCTCATTTTCCTTCCATTAAAGGAAGCGCGGACATTCAGTAAGTTTGCCAACCTGCTGTGGTTGGCATGACTGGGCTAGGTCAGGCATCCTGAAGTTTAGTGAAGTACCTTCCTTGCAGGAACAATTAGAACCTGACAATCTTTTATTTGCTTTTGTCATTTGCAGGCTTGTTTTAAATATAATAAAACAGCAACAAATACAACAGGGTCAGGTTAGGCTATATTTTTAAGAGAAAACCACAAAATTACACATTTATTGATCCAGTATGGTAAATTATAGCACTATTTACAACAAATAGAGTGATTTTTTGTTACACCAAGCTCATTTAGCATTGTTATGTCAGGTTAGGCTGTATTTTTAAGAGAAAACCACAAAATTACACATTTATTGATCCAGTATGGTAAATTATAGCACTATTTATTATTATTTATTATTTATTACAACACCGAAATACAAAACCTCTTTATTTTTTTGACTAATTCTGGAATGTTTATGCTAGATCCGAATTGACAGAGAAATAATAGCCCATGTGTGTCCAAAACATATGGATGAGTTTGTATGCAGTTGCTACACATTTCATTTAAGAATAAAGCTGCTTATGTACATTCTGTTGCATGTTCTTAGAGCTGTAAATGGACAACGCTCACTTTGCCTATGAGAGTAAACATAGCTGCACATCAACAGGTGGGCCATAAGAATACACTGACCCTTTGATGTCAATGAAAGTAATGTTAGTGATTTCAATGGGCTTTTCAGTTAGATTTTGGGTATACATACCTATGTCACCAGAGATGTATATTTCGACTGCAATAGCAGACAAAAGTGTTTACAACAAAATGGATCATCTTTAAGTCACGTCTATTTTGCTTTCATTTACTGACCAAAACTTGCTTGATTTTGTTCAGGAAACTTTTACACAGCTTCACTCTTATTGCAGTAAAATAAAAATTATTTGAACTTCTTTTTTCCTCCTTACGTAATTTTACAAAAGGGTTTGGTGGTTCATGAATGGTTGCAATTAAGTAAAAATATGTATATTTTATATAAATCAATAATTTCAGATAATAATGTTTAGAAGTTCAAATGAACAGAATGAACAGAGGAAAATGCTGCTTCTAATCTTGATATTGTTTTAGGTTGAATATATTTCGCTGTTGACATTTAATTTTGTTACTGGTTGAAGTTCAAATTACAACCATGGAGGCATATTTGTTTCAGGTTTAAATTTCTTTTTGTTTTAATGCAACTGTCAAGTCATGGAAAAAAGTCAGATCATACAAATGACAGTTTTAAGTAGAAAAGTATTTTATAAGGCAGCTAAATTTCATTGGTCTTAGCTTCAAAGAAGAATGGGTTATTTCAAATTTGTAAAGTTACTAGCAACCAATTTTAATCTGCTTTGCTTCATCTGTGAAGGCAAGCTGAAGCAAGAAATTTGCTGCTGATGTTCACAGTAGGCATAGCCCCACATTTCACAAACCATCAGAGATACTAGGTTCTAAAAGCTAATTTGAAATACCTGGTGAAGAAATAACTCTTCTTCTAGTTGTCTGTTTCGTCTGAGAACATTTATACATGTTCTTACAAGAAGCAGGCTTAAATGTACATTTTGTGTCTATTCAGAACAAACCTCTTGAAAGAGTTAGGAAATAGTCCAGGACAAAGAAATCTTGAGGGAATCATGTTATGTTGAAATGTGTGGTTCTGTCAAAACTGCATTTCTTTTATTGAGTACAATTTGCAAAGTTTAATTTTGTGGGGGAAAAAAATAATCACCACAACATTAAAAAAATCTCATCTTACTATTTTCATAACAATGAAGTTTTGCTTTTGATTTTACCACTTGCATTTTATTTTCTATTTCTGTTATGTTTTATCCCCCTCTGTAAATTGCAACACTTTAAAAGTTTAATCAGACACAGTAATCACAGAATCACAGAATCACAGAATCTGTTATGTTTTATCCCCCTCTGTAAATTGCAACACTTTAAAAGTTTAATCAGCCACAGTAATTTTTTGTCCCTTGTGTCTCCCCTGCTAAAACTTATATTCCTGGATGGTTTGGAGCCTGGGTAGTTTGTTATACATTGGAAATCTCACAAAACAGAATTTCTATCTCCTGCACAGCTCTAAGAGCTGCCTCAAGTGCAAACAAACTTCCTAAAAGCTCCTTACTGTCCTATGCAGATTTCATGTAAGAGAGTGATACTTCTGCAAGACCCCACTTGCAAAGTGTCCAGCACTTGGTGCTCCTGAAGTAGAGGTGAGCAGACCAATTGAGGAGAACATAGATGTACATCTTAGGCAATTCAGGACAGACTTGGCTGCCCAGAATGAAAAGGGTACACTTCCACAGTGATGACCTGGGCCTGTGGGTTATTTTTAAAGTAAAACATGAAGTCTGACCACTTCAGTGTAAGGAAAGGAACAGAGGTTCTCCCTCCAGGAGGGTGCTCAGGGCTGGAGATCAGGAATGGCAAGTGCCTATGTGTCACTGGGACCCACACCTGAGGAGGGGTGGGTGACATTTCTGATGTGCTCCTGACCACAGAGTGTTCCTGTTGGCTAATTCTTGTCTAGTGATTACCGAGCTGGGGGACACAGAGTAGCTCCAGTCCCCCTGGCTGCTTTTTGGTGTGCTGCTGTGAGGGGTCTGTCTGAATGCACTCTGCAGGGAGCCTGTGCTCTCAGCACAGAGGTTTCTGTGCTCCAATTTTTGTAGTCACCTAAGTCCTTTGTAGGCTCTGGCCTTTTGTAAAAATAAAGCTGAAGCTGAATTTGAGGATATTTAGGGCAGGGCTACCAAAAATGATGTTGTTTAACACAGATCACCTCTTGTTCAGATGTCACAGTGCACTATTTTGCAGTGAAAGTATTTGCTGAATTTTAATTGGCAAATCTGAAGAAGAAAATTTTGCTGCCTTGAGTTTCAAAGTTGTGTGTATTTGTAGTTTCAGTTAGCTTCAGTGCTTATAGACTTATTTCTGTTAAGTATTTTCCATTGTTATTACATTTCTATTGTTTGCATAGTCACTTTGTTTTGTTTTGTTTTGTTTTCCACAGAGGTGTATACTTTCTTCCTTTATGGAAAGAATACATTTTTCATGCATGCATACAGCTCACTGTTTCAGCTGTTTCTGTGTATTTCTGACAACATGTCCAGGCTTTTTTGAAAGTTTTGATTTAAATGGCTGCCAACATCAGAAAGAGTAATTCAGGACTAGCACTTAAAATGTGTTTACTTTTTCCAGGCCAGTTGAATAATGAAAACATGTTTAATTATTTCCAGCCTCTCGAATGGTGTATAGTGTAATTAATTATGATGTGTATTTCCCAGTTAATTAGAGAAAACTGTAGCACCAAGCTAATTGGACACAATAGTACCTCTGAAGAGCAATAAAACAAGTTTATCACTTCCTGTGATTGTCATTAAAGTAATGTGAATACAGTAAGTAAAATAAAATTAGGAAAGCTGTGAAGATGATCTTCATAGCAAGATGAATTCCTAACTGTCAGTTCATTTCAGTATCAAGTGTTGTCTTCACTTGGTTTCATTCAAACCGCCTTCCTTTTAAGTGTAGCTGCCCACCAGCATGCTGGACCTCACCTCTCGCAACTCCCCACAATGCCTTCTGCTCAGGCAGAAAAATCTTCCCCTATAGCTACTTGGATTCTCATTAATCCACTGTCACAAACTCTCAAGATTTTATGACCCAGCTCACTGATATTTGCTATTAGTCCTGAAAACTTGGCTTCTGGAGTCATATTAATTTTTATAAATTTCAGCTTTCTTGGGAGGTGAAAAGCATCTACAACATAATTCTGAGAATGGATTCTGTCATGTGCTAAAAGGTAAAAAAGAAACTAGGCAAAGAACAAAAAAAAATACAAAGTACTTCAATGATATCATAGTGATCATCTGAAGGATTTAAAAATAGTTTCATCACATTGGTGAGATCACCCTCCAGCTTCTGAGTTTTTGACTGTCTGAGATTAGGAAAAAACTATTTTCCTAAATCCCATTGCATCAGTGTCTGAGAAAGTCTGGCTAGCCTTTTTTGGGTTCTTTCAATCCTTCGGTAATCTCATCTGAAAGACAGAAAGACAGAAGGAAAGAAAAGAAGAAAGGAAGAAAGGAAGAAAGAGCAAGCTTGTTACTTTTTCTTCATTGGTCTTTCCCCATTTTTGTTATTTCAGGTTTTAAATGTTCATGGTCCTCATTTTAAACAGAAAGATAATTTTGCCTGAAACCACCTAATGAAGCATTATATTTACATTTCTTTCAAAGTACAGCCTAAAAAGTTTTCTCTGGTTCTGTGAAGTATTTCAGAGGTTGACTTCTGAGACACAGTACACAGCAGAGTCAGGAAAAATTAATCTGGATTTAATGTGAGAGCAAGGGTTTTTTTAACTGTGGAAGTGAGAAAGTGGTAGAAATTTTCTTGTTATTCACTGAACAGCTACAATACAGGAAAGTGAGTTGCTTCTTTGTATATGTGAAATACTAGGGCCTGAGCAGTGAGGCCCTGAACCAAAGTTGACCTCTAGTGAACCCCACAACCTAATAATATACTTAATATGTATAATGTTGATCACATGTGCAATGTATTACCTTATGAATATATGCCAATTTATAAAAGCTTTTGTTGTAATGCTTATAGAGAATTGCTGTAACGCTTGCTGTAAGATAATAGCTGTGTAACGGCAGCCCCACTTGCTAAAGAGAGATAAACCTATCTCAAACCTTCAAACAGACCTCTACACAACACAACGTAGCAGGGCGGTGATGGGCTTTGTTTAGAGATGCATAATCAAAGATAACCAGACACCTTTACTTCTTCTTAACCTTTTCTCGGGTTCTGGCCAAGCGCGGGAAAAAGTTAACAAGAAAAAAAAAACTGCATCAGATGTTTTTCGCAGCTTAAGATAGGAAGTTGTTTATTTAACTGTATAAAAGCGGGGACTGTTTGCAGGGAAATTTGAAAGCCTACTCTATACAGTGGATTCCCCCAATTGCCGGGTTGAGTTCTCCAAATCCTTCGCCATAAACGGGCTCCCCAGCATCTGCGGATCTGGGTGATGGTAATACAGGGCAATTGGTGATGTATCTTTCTTAATCACTATCGCTAACACTATGTAGTAATGATTAGGTGCATTACCATATTTTTGTGCTTGCTATAGTAGTTTGCTTGTTGTCTTGCTGCTTTACCTTATCTTGCTTTATTTTTTCTGTACTATTTTCCTCATTACTTTGTCACTTTGGACATAAGTAAAAATAAGTTTACTTTTTTTTGGTGCCTATGTCTTCTGTGCTAACCCTGTCAATTGGCAAAATAATATGTCAAAATCCTCAAAGTAGTTAAAGATGTCAAATTTAATTTTGTCTTTCTCTACTTCAGTACCAACCAAGAGACTAGTTGTGACCCTCACAGGAGGCGGCAGGTGCCTCTGTCACCACTCTTCTCCCCAGCCCAGGAGGCTCGGGGCAGGCGTATCTCTCTTACAGCTCCATGGCCAGGGTTTTTGGTGTCATGTGGCTGCCTTTCTTGAAGAGGAGAATATGACACTACATTAAGATCCCCCCATTAAAAGGCACAGTCAATGCCAATCTGGTTTTTTTGATTATGAATGTGGGTTATGATCAGTACTTTCTCATTTAATCTGGGATATAAGTGGGGTGTTAGGAGTGGAAAGCACACCAAAACCAAAATACAGATGAAAAGTTATTTTAAATCTTAGAACCTGTGATATTAGTGATCTTTACAGTACAATTGTGGGGAACTGTCTCCATGTTCTACGCTCTCTTCCAGGCACTCCCATGCAGTCAGACCTGTGACAACGATGGTGCCAGGAAAAGTTATCAGTAGCCTCATCGGTGGTGGGATCTGTTTATGTCCAAGAAAGTACAGCTCTACAGGCCATAACTACAGTTAAACTGTAACCTGAGACTGCTCATATGCACTCAGACATGAAATGAGACTGTAAGCTCCTGAACCCCTGGCAACAATACCATTTCCATTGATGTTATCACCAGTTAAACTGTACCCACTGGGAATTAATTGTCCAAAAATCCAAGTATAAAAAAAGCTACTGTGGGTGCAATTGTTCACTGTGCATGGAGAGAGATTAAAAGCATTACAAAAGAGATATTTTCCCCACATATCCCCCTGAATCTGCACTTGTATAGATTATATACGAAATGTTATGACATTTTCGGACTTTACTTAAACCAGCTCACAGTTAAACAAAAGGAGACACTTAATTCTGTTAGCTTTGATACACAGCTGTTCAAATAAATTAGGCATTAGGGAGATGATCTGCAGGACTCTTTGCACTTGATCTTTTCTTTCTTAAAGGACTAAGTCTATGTTTTCCTTTTAATTTCTCTAAGAAGAGATGTAGACTTTGTGTCCTCAGCAGAGAGAAGAGGAACAGCACAAAAACATAAGAGGAAACAGACACAGAGCTGAGTTATTTGGGGGTTGTTTGTGGCCCTCCCCCCTGCCAAATCCTTCCCTGCCCAGTCCAGTAAGAGGCAGCAACAATATCTTACAGTGACTGGGCCCTGAGGGTACTAATAGGCTTTAATGGCCCTTACATACCTCACCTGGGGCATCCACCCCTGCAGTGGTCCCAGGAGCCCCATTTAAGCTCAGGTTTGGGAGGTTAGTCTTTTCCTGCAGTGACCTGTCTCCAGTTGTCAGTCCTGCATCTTGCATGGACCCTTTGTTTGGTTATGTTGTTTTGTCTCCAGCCCTCTCTCTGCCCTCAGTGTTTTTTGTCACCAACCGGGCTTTCTTCTTACCATGCTGGTGGCCCTCATAGACACTGTTGCCACCACTGGGTCTGCCTGATGTGTTGGGCTCCTTTCCCCCTTGGGTCCCTGCTGCTGAGGGTGCAGCTGGCCCTTGCAGCTGCCTGATGTCTGGTATGTGTATGCCATTTAACCCATATGTAGTGCTCTGGAAGATAGTGACAGTCTTGATGCCTTTGCTCATATGTTCTGGGAGAAATTTCCCTTTGGACCCTTGTTTAGTGCATCACTTCTGTCTTGAGTATGAAAGGAAAAATGATTTTTCTTAAGTAATCAATGGTTACATGACAACTTAAAATGCAGTGGCCTAATTTTCAAAGATGGTGAGCAAGAGCTGTTTCTACTGGTGTCAGAGGCAGATAAAGTGTTTGTCACTTCTGCAACTCAACCTTCTACATGTTAAGGTCCTGGCCCAAGCCTTGGATAAGTTTTAATAAATCCAGATTTTCTGATTGTTCTTCAGAATGTTTTGTGCCTTTTGGAGGTAACTGAAGCACAGAGTAATTTAGCTGTTGTCAAAGACTGGACCCCTACCCATCCCTTCCCAGATGATCCATGTTTATGTCTTGAACAAGGGGCAGAACATTTTCTAAAGGAGAGACTCCACCACGAACCATTCAGGCAGAGCACTCAGAGAGAAGATTTCTGAAGAGGCGCCACCGTGTCTACCAACAGCTCTGGCACAGCACTTTGGAAGAAAAGTTCTTTTGTGA
>NW_010100413.1:0-26585 GCF_000699245.1 Pterocles gutturalis
AAAAAAAAAAAAAACACAACTCATTTAGTACCTCTGGAGATACAAGTCTTACTTCCAATTCAACGCTCACTCTCCCCATGAAACCCGCGCGCTGGCCGCCAGCCACCACGCACCCGGGGACAGCCGGTGGGGAGGAAAGGTGGACATGGGTTCAGAGCACTGGTGTTCAGGAATGGGAAACGTGGAAGGGATATGGAGCAGGGACTGATAAAAATCACAGGAGACAGGAAAGGGAACTTAACAACATCATAGTGAATCTTGGCCTCTCTGGTTTCTCTGCTCACAAAATAATACACTGTTTTCTACTATATTGTACTATTTACCTTTAATCTCCAACTAGAATATGGTGCATCTGTTTCTCTGCAGAAAAATCTTGCAGTTTTCGTTCCCATGCTTAACAACTGCTCTCCCGGCAAACCTTGAGTCTGTGAAATGTAACGAATCTGAGAAAGGAAAAAACAGAGAAAAACATGGGGAATGATTTACCTCTGATTTTCAAAATCTGATCCACACAGTTAAAAACTTGTAATTTCATTTAAAAAACAGCAAAACGAATCACCCTCGGAGCACCATAGATTGACAACTACATCTTACATAGGGGAGAAACCTAACACTTGAGTGCTCGATACTGCTGTCTCTCTCCGAGAAGCCCATACATAAACAAGCCTCTGAAGTGACCTATATAAGCAAGCTTTTAAAGTTCGCCCACAGAAATGAGGAGCTGGGGAGAGCGGCTCTCATTACTGCCTCAACCCATTCAAATCCTAAATGCAATGTTTTCATTCTAAACAGGAAAACTAGTGGGAGTGCTTTGCTTCCACAGTTTGATGATTTTTTGGCATGCTCTCATTATACAACTCAATAAGCATCCTTCCCGTTTGCTGTCTCCAGTGCATCCATCTTTTACACACCTGACACACCTGCATTTCAAGCAAATGTTCCACTTGAAAAGAGAGCGTGTGTACAACCTCTAGGCATCCAGTAAAAGACTCTGTCCTCATCTCATAAAATCTGCCATGGATGCACTGGGAATGGACCAGCTTTCTGGCTGACATGGTCCGATGCTCTTTTCCACCGAAATTATTAACATGCAATTTATTCTAGAAGATAATTTACTATGCATGTTTCATTGCCTTTCTTATAGTTGATAATATAAAGTATCACTTAAAAGAGTTAAGATTCAAGGCTTCAACAGAAATCTGTGGAAACACATGACAATGTGTTTTTAATTCCTGTGCGTGCCATGGGAACTCACTGTACAAGGCAGGAGCTATCCTAGGAGTAACACTTCTTTAACATTTTTTTTTTAAAAACACCTTCAAGAAAGCCAAACTGGAATAGTAATTGGCAAAAACTGAAAACTGAGCTTGCTGCAGATGGGGATGGAGTAGATTCCAGCAGCCAGGGCTGAGGGTCTGAGGGGAGCGAGGGCTGGAGGGCGCTGGGTCCCCTGCCACATGCCTCCCGAGGGGCTGCTGCTGCGTGCCAGCTCCTGGCAAAGGTGGGGCAGCCAGCGAACACGAGAGGATGGAGGAAAGGCAAAAATCAAAAAGGCCAGAACAGTGAAATACACTGACCCAGAAACGGGGAGATGAGAAGATGAACTCAATGGAAAACAGAGAACTTGAGAGCTAGGAGCACCTGAGAGAAGAAAAACTGATGGGCAGCAGAGAGGAGGTGCACGCGAGGCTTCTGCTGAAAAATAAGTGACAGTCCAGAGTGGGCAGAAAATAAATGCAATCCTGTCAACTTTTGGTATTTGGTGTCCTCCACAGTTCCCTACATCAGGGAGTAAAGAGAATCCCACTCTGATCAGAACTCTTTCTAGATCATTTAGTTGTTTTCTAAGCATATTGTAAAGTCTTAGAAATTAGGGGGAGAAAGACAATGCATTCATTCAAAAATTGAGCAGTTAAGCACCTGTGCCTGTTTCTAATGTGTGTTAAAGCTCAGAAGACATGGCTATTTTCCACAAAGTACAGCTGTTACTGGATATAAGCACAAATGAATATAATAACCAAGAGCTTCCTTTCAAGGGCTAGCACATTGGCTGCCACATGCCAGGGGACAGGGACGAAATGCAGCACAAAGCCCTGGCCTGCTCATTCACTCGGTGACACACACCTCGCAGCAGAAGAAAAGGAATTTCCTCGAAAGCCATCTCCTGCAACTGCTGTACTCGTGTACACTAAGGAAAACCCTTCATCAAATTTCTCTGAAGTTTTGCAGATCTCCTTGAGCACACTGACAAACGTGACTGAAGTAAGGTGACTCCTGCTGGTGCAGAGGAGGTTACAGCTCCTCTTCCACCATGACTTCTCCCACATGAGAACAGACAAGATGCCAGACAAGTTACCAACTGATGCTTCCAGCAAACTTGAATGATACATGGTCCTATCTAAGTGCCTTTTAAACTCAATATTAATTTCTAAAGCAAGCAAAGAATTTTACGTGTATCAAGACGAACCCCTAATCAACGTAGTCCTTTCTGTGAAGTATGGCATCCTGGAACGTGGCTGCCATGGGTGACAACGCCGTTTACTTGCACTGCCCAGTGAGCCACGCTGGCCCTGGGCCTACAATGGCAAGAAACAAGGATGGACTAACGAGCACGGCGAAGGCAGGCACTCTGCTCATCGTATAAACTGACTTCATCTGCCTGGGTTTCGTACGTGGTCAGATGGCTGTGCTGCTGCAGGGGAAAGGAGGTCCTTTCTTTTCAAATAAGACTCTGTATTATTCTGAAAAAACACCCTCATAATCATGGGATTGAGCTTTACCCTGTTACTGCTCTCTGTACAAAAGTCAGAGGCTCACAGCTACGTAAGCCTGCTGGCACACGTTAATTAACAGCCTTGGGCTGCTGCCATCATGACGAATCACAAGTTAATTTGAGGAAAGAATTGGGACACGGGCAGCATTCTCCACCATTCAAACCCCTACTTCATCATCAGTGACTGAAGATGTGGTGCAAAGCCGTGTTCCACACCCAGAGGCAGCAACTGTGTGCTCTGTGTGTGATCAGGAGACCATGCACTGGGCTTACAGGTCCTTCCTCACCCACGGCAGCATCCCTCCTAACAGACATTTACAGCAGTACAGGGTGCAACAGCAGAAGTAACCCCGGAAAGTACACATTTTGGCCCTCTTTTTTTTTTTTTTTATTTTTTGAAAGTTCAGATCTTCTCCTGCAGGTTTTTTTCAATATAAGAAGTAAATAAATTTGCCAAGTTCTCAGAAATTTTTGAGAGAGTATTACAGATTCCTTCCAGAAACAGATGCCTTCACTTTTTCCTTAAAGAGCATAGTGAATTATATGGTGGTTAGTTGTTTCCTCTTTCATTCTCCATTTTAACAGCAATACTTTGTACAAAGGTCTTCTACGTGCATCAAAGCATCAACCCATATTCCACTCATAGCTCGCTTCCTACCCATGAAACACTGAGTTTTGTGTAAATGAAGGAAACTGAAATAGGAAATGTTACCATAATCAACACAAAATCAACCTAACCCTTGACAGTGGTTTTAACAAAAGGGATTTTTAGACATGTAGGTCTGATCTGTAAGCACAGGGAGCCAAAAGCCCACAAGATGAAGACCTAAAAACCATGCTGGAGGACCTGCCCCTAAGCTGAATGTTGAATCAAAGATGTAGAAGTTAGTAACGAGTCAGTGTTGCTAAATCTGGGATTTTCAGGAGCTTTCTTCACTTTCAAAGTTCAAAACCAGATGGGGATAGTCAGAAGGCTGATTACATCCCTTCCAAATTTCCACAGTATGCTAGAAAATTAAAGACTTCTCCCTCTCAAGTAGAACATTTTCTATTTATAACACATCTTTCATGAGAAACAACTTTTTCCTCTTTAAGTCAGCTCACTAATGCCAATGGTGTCAGTAGTTGAAAACTCCAACAAAGCAAAGGCACTGCTTCAACAGTTTCAAGCTTTACCATTGCATATATATATAGTATTATTGTGACAATTGATTCTCATTCCTCATGAAGTATAGGCTCTCAAATCTTTGAGCTATGCTGGATTGCCAGAAAGTTTCAGGAAGTATTTAGAAGAACACCGATCATGATATCTGAACAGACACTCCAGAGTCAACCCTGTTCATGGCACGTGAGAGATCATAATGCAATGATGTTGGCCACAAACTTTGGTGTCCATCAGGAAAAGTATACTAACATTCACTTTGCAAGACAGGAAAGACAGAAAAAAAAAAAAAAAGGGACAAATTAAACTTTAATTCAGAAAAGCAACACAATATACAGTTTGGTCTAGAAACAGAATTTATGTTTCTAGGACAATCAATAAGAGTAAATTAAAAGCATTGAACAGACTTGAAGAAATACTACTTAATAGGGGATGTTATTAACATTTGAAATCCTGGATTCAATGATCTGAAATTCTTAAGTTGCAGAAAGTGTTCACATGCTTGTGAAATTTATTCTACTACCTGGTCATATTCCAGTGCTCCTGGGTACAGTGGCCATCCAAGAAACAGCTCTGCAATCACACACCCTAACGACCACATGTCTATGGCTTCACAAAACGGCAATCCCAGTATGATCTCTGGTGCTCTGCAAATTAAACATGGTTACTGAATTTTTTCCTTAGGAAAAAAGGTAATTCAACAATTCAAAACCACAAAAACACACCCCAAAAATCTGCTATTTGAAAACACAGGCTAATTATTTCAATAAAATCATAACATCAGAAATTGACTTCTTCTTTATCTAGACAATCCATGGTAAAAATTTACAGCTCTGAGATATTTTTTCCTACAAGCAGCAGTTTGCTATGTATATGAAAATAATTGATATGCCTGAAAAACAGAATGTCACTCATTCAACATTTTTTTGCCTTTCCTCCAGGATGTCCCAACCGCACAGTACACTTAAGGTTATTTAAAATAACAATTTAATTACATAACTGCAAATCCCATAATGCACTCAAATCAGTTCAATGTGATCAGCCTTTATATCACTTAAATGGAAATGTTGCACTTGCTAGAGAACAGGTCTTATTTTTCACCTTAAACAAATGTGAACTATTTAACCAACGGCATTTGAATTTACTTCTGTACTCAAGAAACACAAAAATTGGTATCAACACAGCTTTTAACACTCCTGTTCACGTTGAACAAAACTGAAGTATTTCAGCTTATTTGCGTTTGTTCTTTTTAAACCTTCCCTCGCAGTTCATTGAAGCTATTAACAACAGGAAAAATAATTAAAATGTATCTGCATGCTAATATAGGAAGACCCCTGGAGACAAAGTCTTATTTAAAGCATCACACTATAAAAGGATTTACTTTTAAGACAGACGATCTGTTGTTAGCTGAGCATGTCACAGAACAGTAGGGGGGTGGTTAAAACTAGCAGGGAACCCCCATTGCAGCTGGGCAGAACAACAGCATTCAACTTGCCAGGTGACACACTGGTGGAGAAAATCACCATTTCTCACCTGTGTAAAAGCTCAAAAATCTTACACCAGCATGTGCTGAAGTGTATCATATTGACATTCCACATACCAAACAGAATCTCTGACCATAGTAAAGTCCTACATATCTCATTTATCTTCTCCTCTGACATCACCTTTATCAAAATATTCTTCAATTCACCAACATGTACTGGATTGGGAACAAATTCCTGTTTTCATGCTAAATTAGGACAGAGAAGCGATTTTATAGCTGTATAGTACACCAAGAGCTGAAGCATCTCCATCTCTTTTCACAAGGAGCAGTTGGCAGAAGCTGTATGTCGACATCCTCCAAGCTCCAAGGATGCACATTCACCACTGAGGAAGGACTCCGGATGCTCTGCCCCATCCCTGACCAGTGAAACCACCTGGGCTTCTGCTACAGGGAAAATCTGAGACTTTCCACAGATAAGAAAGTCTACAGTACAGGATATTCTGTTAAATATTTATGCACCTTCCGTTCATGCCGGAGCTTCAGTTCTTCCCATCCTTGCCACAAACCGTTTCGGATGCGATTATATGAAGGATAAAGCTTGTCACACTGGTGGTGAAACTGGAGAGGCTCAGTTTTCCATTGCCTTCAAAGATTTGATTACAATGAACTTCTAGGGATCAAACCTAATGTATTCTTGTAATGCAGGATCATAACACTGCAGTAAGTATTAGCCAGTTTTGTTATCTGAGAAATAAATTTAATCTATCTAGATGCCACAAGACTAGAAATAGCTGTAAGAAACGTCTGCCTTCAGCCGCTGGCTGGGTGCCAGCCTGCGTACGGTTGTTACAGATCTGTGTTAAAATATGCTTCCTTTTGTTGTATTATGTTACAGCCCTGAATAGTTAATGAATATACACACAGCCTATGGATATAGGGGCTTTAACAAATGCTTCTGCTAAAATAAGCTCTTCAAAACCTCTTACATTTACTCAACAGTTAATATGTGCACTGTATAAAAATAGCCGCAGTCGGTCAGTCTGTCGCTGGTCTCTTTTGAGGGATGGGATTGCAAGCAAAAGAAGGATAAGGGTACGTATGATGACAGAAAAAAAAAAGAAGAGAACGTTTACTGTATTTCAACATACAGTAATCTCTTAGTTTTTCCATGGGTACCACGCAGTTCTGCGATACCAATAAAAGCACTAACAAGACTAAGGAAAAGGGATGTATTTAAGGAGAGGCAAGACCGGTGCTCCTCAATTCCCAGCACCTGACCTGCCATCCAGAAAGGAAGAGGAAATACACGTGCTCCCCAGCAGTGCTACCTGCACCTTACCACAGAGCACAGTGAACAAAAAAACCATTTTCAGGCTAGCTTGAAGTGAGGAAGATGAAGAGTTGCTGTTCCACAGACATGTCAGGTTCAACTCCCTCTACCATGGCCTCATGCTGGTCCTTAAAATGGAGCAACTCTCCTACAGCAGACAAAGTTACAGGAGAACTTGTACTGGGTTTGATTACATTTAGGTTGGTCTTAACCAGCTCAAACATTTTTGATACAGGAAAACAGTTTGTTAATGTCATGCTCAAAAGTACCTTTTTCTCTCCTTCTTTTAAACTTTCAGTTAAAATCTATTTGAACAATTGGGGAGAAAAGGGTTAAAGAGGGAGACATTCTTCAATTTTTTTTTTAAGTTAATCCACAGCTCTTTTTTCATATAAGAAGTATTTTTACATGCAACTTAAAAGGAAAGTATTCCCTTTCCTAACTACAACCATAGCCATTAAGTTAAGCAGTAGGAACTCCAGATGTCCCAATACAGGCACTTCAACACCAGATTACCCAAAAAAGACTGTAACTTCGTACTCCTCTCTCTCAAAATGCCACCACTGTCAAACACACTACTGCTTGCTATCTACTGCAGATGACAAGATGCTCAGTATGCCACAAGCTACCATAGTCCCCATCTTAGTAAATAGCTTCTGTTCTCCTATACCAAGACAGCAACAAGAACACCAGGAACTTTCTAAACTTCTTAAGGATGCCAAATCTTATCTAAATGTACTTAAATGTAATTAAAAAACAAGAATTTACAGAGAGAGCATCTATTTCCTTCTAACCAATGTTAATTCCTTAACAATGTTAATTAAATATTAATTAAAAACATTCACAGAAAACTTCATTTAGAATTTAATACGTAATATTGGAAGATTTACTTTATTAAGCAACAACTCCTAAATTAACACATCTGAAATCCTTTCTCACTTGACACAGCACACCTCAACATGACTCTCTTGAAGCAGACTTTTCAATTGGAAATATCTAAAAAAGATGAAAGATGAAAATGAATATTTGCTTCAGCTGCTTGTTTGGATAGTCACATTTCTATTTATTACATCACAGACCATGAATATACATATTATTCTCTAGGTTTTTGTAAGCTCATGAGGAAAGAAACCACACAATTTGTCCCATTACCTTGCTTAAAGACAAGAACATTTCATGAAATAATTTAGCTTCAGCATTGTTAGCCAGCTTAGAATGAAGCACCAAAATAAACAAATTTGAAGAAAAGTGAAATAATTCCTCGGGGAAGGATTACAAAACAAACAAACAGGAAAGCAAAAACTAAACAATAATCAAAACTTTAGCACAGTGATGGAAAAATTCATCCAATCTTTACACTGGGGGAAGAATAAAGAGCAAGAATTAGCCATATTGAAAAAATAAGTCATGACAAAAACTGTAAGAAGTCAAGACATTTCAAATTATCATTACCTACAAGTCTTTGGCCAGAAAATCAATTTAGAAGAAAAGTTAAATGAAAAAGCTAAAAACCAGCAGTTAATGTAGATAATAACAACTGAAGCACAGCATAAAACCAGCAGCTTCCTGGAACTGCTAACTTTATGAAACATTCTGCTGAATGGCCAAATAATTTCTCAAATATGTTCCCACTGAAGGTCCTATAAGAATTAAAAGTTCCCTCTTAAATATCAAAGAAATGAGACGGAAGACTGAGCAATTTTTATTTTTGTTTCTCTTCTGGCAGTATGAAAGGGCCAATGAATCTACTGTCTACCACCTGCCTTTGTTTTATTTATTGACCACCGGGCTGCCACTCTCCAGATGAGTGAGGGGTATATAAATAGCCTCCCTTCCCTCATGTCTCCCACTCCTTTCAACACATCCACGTGATTTCTTTCCAAGACTAAAACCTTTAGCCACAACCCATAGCAACCTTCATGCTAGAAGGTGAAGGTAACAGTGCCGTATGAGGAACACAGAGCTACTCTCTCTCCCCAGCTGCTTTTGCCTACTCCAGCGATGCTGGACATCAGGAATGCTGGTATATCCTTGGCTGTGTTACCTCTCTATTACAGGTTTTGCAGTAAAATTCCTTCCAAACAGGCATATAAGCCTTATCAAGACATTTTGACTTTGCAATTTAAACTACACTGAGTAAGAATTTTAATACTGTCTCTCCATAATTTCAGCTTCTGTATATTCATACAGCTGAAGGTAAATGCAGACAGAATTTCTAATATGAGCATGCAACAAAAAGTTCGTACTCTTCTCATATAAGCCAAACATTACTACCCCTAATTACCACTGTTCATTGTGACAATGCCTAGTAATTATCTGCTCTGGATACAACACTGTCATTATAATGAATACTAACGCAAAGAAGTCATCAAAAGGGTAGGTTGTTTAACTTTTTTTATCAATGCCCTGTTCAAAGTCATCCTATGGATCAAAAGAACTCATGTAAATTAATCCAATTTGCAAGAGTTAAAAAAGAAATTAGAAACCCGAGAATAACACTTCCCCCCCACTACCATTGCTAGCATAACGCAAGCACACACTTTCTGAAAGGAATAACCAGCTACAGGTTGTGAGACATGTAATTCTTCTAAAGAAAGGAGGTTTAAGAGAAGGATCAGATGCAGTGAAGAAGTTAATGGAGATCGTAATGAGCATTCTAACAAGTATGCTGGTGTACATTCCCTTTTCTTCAACTACTAAACTTCATCAGGAATGTGGAGGAGTGCAAACCTTTCTAAAAGATCTGCAAGAACACAGGAATGACTCTAGGCTAGAAGGATCCAAAACAAGGTGGCAACACTCAGAAAAAAAAAACCCCAGGCAGGTACACGTCAATGATCTGAAGGGTGCAATGGGAATGAACCATGTAACGACAAAATCTGTGGATGATGAAGGATATAAAGAAGAGTTGGTTCTCTAGTGCATTTGTGATGGACTTCAGAACAAATTTCAACTACGCTATTAGATCAACACAATGACAGGCAGCAGAGCATACATGGTCTATAGCAAACCCTAGTGCAAATGAATGTACATTATTCATTCATTATCCATAAGAATTAATAGGTTATAAATTAACTAACTTTCCAACGAAAAAAAATCAAGACAGCTTTACAGACTACTCAAGAAAAATACCTTACAATACAGAGCAAAAATAATTAGGATATCAGTATTTATTTTTAAAGGACAAAGAAATATCAAAAATTATTATGCCTGACATAAAACTAGTGATATTCCCTCACCTTGAATGTGTGTGTTCACTTTTGAATTCTGTGTTCAGTTTTGGTCACCCCCATCTGCAAAAGGATACATGAAATAGAAAAGACGCAGAGAAGGACAATATAAAGACTTGAAGAGACTTATGTACAAGAAGAAACCCTGGTTAGAACTATAAAGCTTTGAGCAGTAACATTACTCAACCTGCATATAAAATAATGGAAGAGGAGCAGCCAGGTGTTCTTAATGCCCTACCTCACTACAGATGACCAAAGGATCCCCCACCCCCTTTGAGATTAAAGACTGATGCAAATACAAAAGTATTTTTTTAAGCCAGCATACAATCAGCCTTTGAATCATTTGCCATTGCTGAGGTAAAAATATTAAGAATTTAAGAATGGATCAACAGAAAAAATATGCACATTAAAAACAGCCATCAACTGTGTAGAGCTGGAAGAAACTTACATCTGAAGACACTGAAGTGCAACCTTCTGCTATGGTGAATTCTCTCCAGCAACAATATACCAGAACACACAGACCGCAGATCTGATAACACACGTGTACATCATTTCCTACACATTCAAATCACTATTGTTGCACAAAGATAAGAGCTACTCGAGCAAATCCCTTGATCCAAACTAAAAAGTCTCTGCAATCTTCTTTATGGTCAGAATAATTTTTATTCTTAATGCCATTTCATTAGAATAAGAGTTATGTAAATAAAATTTATAGAAGTCTTCTAAAAAGTTGTATTACATATGGGATGTTCACTTGAGGGAACTTTTTTAAGAACACTTCCATAGTTGAATTGTCTCTTGTTTTTAAGGGCACTGAGATGTTAGAATACAGATTGGTAGTGTCATGCGTTAACACACATTGGTGTTTGAAATGCAAGTATGGTGCACTATATGCCAGACAACGAGCTTGCCTCCCTATCCTTTGACAGGGTTCCTGCTGTAAATCTATCATGCAAAACATTCACAATCCTTGCTTTTCTTCTACAGATTTCTAGTGTTCTTTTAACTATGCTATGATTAGGCATTAGGAAGTAGACAACTAGCAAACTCTTTTTTTTTTTTTTTTTTTTTTTTAAACTCTAAGAAGGTCAGAGGATTTAAACTGAAAGCAAAAATGTAAGTGCTCAGAAACAGACTCTAGAAACTTTAGTTAAGCCGGACGGGGCACCTGTGTCTTTGAGGTGGCAGGAAAGAATCAAAAATATCGCTTTGCGATTTAGGTCTATGTCACCATATATCACAAAACACAGGGAGAATAAACACGTTCAAGAAGATATGAGAAGTTATCCCCTCATTCATAATTTCATTCCTCCTTTGAAGGAGTTTGGTGCACTACCAGACCCTCACGTGCCAAGCGATAGTGAAGACAGGAGGAAATGAGTCACCGGATCTCCTGCAAACTTCTAAGGCCGCAGTATGGCTGTGGTGGTGTTCACAGCGCTGCGCAAAAGGAATTCTCATTTCCTGGTAGAAAAAGCTTCATTTTAGCATAATAAAACTTTCTCATACAGCTATGCAAGTTTCATCAGCTAGAAAAGACCTACTCAACATCAACTGTTATATATAACGCACAAGACTGACATGCAGCTGCCAGTTTGACTTTGAACCCTGATCTAACCTTGAGAAGGAGATAGGATTTAAAAACCTTATATAGAAAGTGGCCCAAATATGGAACTACTTACAAAAAAGAGTTCATTTGAACATAGGGCTCACAAAGGAAGGGGGAGAAAAAAAAGACAACAAGAAATCAAACCAGACAAATAACAAATACATCTTAGGTAATTTCATCAAACAAAACAAAATCACAAGCAAACTATCTCAGGTCTCTTTCCTGGTACTGAAAAAGAATTTAGTTTTGAAAGAGACATCACAAATTTTAACCTAATACACCTTCTCTTACCACTTCTCAGAAGTACTAAAGATAATAAATATTTAGTTATTCCTTTTTGATTTTTTCCAGCTGAGGATAATAAAATAAGAAGTGATTGCAACAGATTCTTTTCCACTTATTCACTATCTCTAGTGAAATGAGATGTTGATTTTATTAAAACCAGAAGATGTTTATGCTTCTGCCTTTTCATGATTTTGGTTCTCCTCAGAAAGATTGCAACTTATCAATCAAGTGATTTATTTACACACTTGATATGCTAAGCAGCTTTTGAATTACATTAAAATTAAGCAAAATAGATACTGATGTAGCAATATAATAAAGAAAATTGTGCACAGAGAAACTCTTCAGATACTTTATTGGTAAATAAAGTCTGCAATTTAATAAGTTTTATTTACATTTGGGTAGCAAAGTGTCAATATTCAAAGCACCAAACAAGCTTACTCTCCAATAATTGAATTTTGACAACATCCGTTGTGTACTCACGCTGTGTGCTTTACTGTGAGGCCACCTTGCAGTGCTTTATCCTGGAGAGTCGGCGGCTGCGAAAGGTGGTCACACAGACGTCGCCTCTGTCCTCACCTGTGCTCTGCCCAACCGCGCGCTCTGCTCCTACCGACCATGTCGCGGTGCTGAACGGCACAGCCCGGATGGCACACCACAGTGACCCGTGACAAGCAACTCCCCTCTTCTCCAGTAGGTGAGTCTCCTCATCTCCTGCCTTCCTACAGGGTAGGCAGTTGTGTGGGCAGCCCCCCAGACCCTGCCCCACAGCACATGAACACATACACACACCCGATGGCTGCATTCTTGTTTTGTACGTCTCTTACTAGAAAGACCTGACCACCCACCCCTTCTTCTGCAGTCTTGCAAGCAGTCAGGCTAACTTCCCGAGCTGTAATAACAGCCCACACATCTAATTTAATGAGATGGTCTCTGTCAGATGGTGTGTTGTTCCTGACATGCCTCCCTAGATGCTACAGCCGCCTTCGGGGTTTCTTTTTCCCCTTTCTTCTTTTCATTCTTTTTACTGGGGCAGTGAGGAAGGAGGTCTGGGGAGGGAAAAGCAGCAACACCCATAAAATGAAAACATCCAAAACCTTGAGCCAAAACAAAAACCCAAGCTGGTGAACTGTCCAGATTACTTTTGAAGAAAACTGATCTTGAAATTATCTTGCTTGGAATAGAGACAGACATTAGGGCAACCCCAGGGACCTCTGGAAGCCGATGCAGGGGGGCAGCGGGCAACCACACACTGGGCTCTGCCCCCGGAGAGCCGGTGAGCGCCCGCGCTCAGGAGAGGATCGGACACTAGCAATGATTTCCAGCTCTGAGCAAGCACACAAGAAAAATGAGAACAGCACAGTGCGGAAGATATCAAGGACTCACAAGTCAGAGATGCCAGATCTTCATTTCCCCCACCCTTTGCTCTGTTATTGTTGAGTTTGTGGCAATATTAACTTCTAACTCTGTAAGGGTCTGCATGGACCTATAGTGCTCAAATATACCAGCTGAGTTTCTACAAAAGAGCAATAACCACAGCAGTATTTGCTTGTAGCATCCTCATGAAGAGCAGCAAGACCTTGTAAGTCAGTTCTGTGCAAAGGCTGCTCATGGTTTCACCCTTGATGACGACACTCCTACATGTGGACCGAGGGTACGAGGTGATGGTCATCCTGAAGAAGCAAGCAGCCTGATCCTGCCATAAAACCTACCCAGGGACTCCTACCAGGCACAAAGCAATGGAAAGAGGTATCAGCTTCTGATATGACTGATCAGCACGACAGTCTCTCTGATTTATTTATATTTAAATCGATTCTCCCTTTGGCACAGGTTCAGGTAAAACAGCAAAGAACGCATGGATATGGCTGTTACGTCAAGAATCATGCAAATCATAATAAATTACCTTATATTAACTAGCTATAAAAAAAAAACCCAAACAAAGAAGACACAAGAAAATCCACCCTGAAGACACAAAGGCAAATTCCTTCCATTCCACAGCAACATTTGCAAAAGACTTTGCCCTCCACCACGGGGCAACAACACATCTGCCTGCTACAGGTCTGCAGCTCAGCCCCAAGAGCTCGATAAACCATGAACTATTGGAAATCATTTTCTAGCATACAGCTGTTGCACAACAGTTCTTCAGGTAGGCATAGCGCACTAGAAATGGACACACCATAGAGATACCTGAGAAGATAAGGAAATCTGCTCACGTCCCTGTCCACTGCAAAAAGATTTTTTTAATTTTTTTTTTTTTTTTTTACTGCTGATGTGCACCCATCTGGCTGATGCAAAGTGATAGTCTGATAAAATTTTCCAACTCAGACTGATAAAGTTTGACTTAAAATTACATTTTTTGAATTATAGAAAGCTCACCAAAAACAAACACAACTGTTCCTGAACAGGCAGAGCGATGTCATATCATTAATCTCTTTCAGACCCCCAGATTATTCTGTATTCATACGAACTAGTACGTTTATCTTATTTACCTTCCTAATAATGTTCTACATAGCATTGGAATAAGGCTTTCACAGTCTATTATCCTGACTTGCAGACTGAAGGTTGTTGTGCATGATACAATCCTGCCCTCAAAAAAAAAAAAAAAAAGTCAAATAAAATAAAAATTTGTAATTTTAGAAAAATTACAGCAAGTTCATTATAGAAAATTTATGTAGTGATACTGGATTATAAAAACATTGTCAAATCAAGAATCAAACACTGACAACATGACATCAGGAAAAATAGAGACAGCAGGCTTCTTAAAGTTGTTTCATTTTAAAAAGAGAAACAGAATCCATTTCACTTTGGATATTTCCTTATATAAAGTATTGTCTACTCACTTAATAGCTATGTCAGCTGCTGAATGGAAAAGAATTAACAGAAACTTTACAAGAAAGTTATGACAGAAAAGCTACAGAGCAGCAGCTGGGGCAGGTGGGTTAACATACATGAAATTAAATCTGCTTTCTCAAGGTTACCCTAGTACAGACTTTCTGGTACATAAAATTATTTTTAAACACTTCTAGGTTTGAAATCTACTGCTAGATTCATACTCAACAGATAGATGCCAACAAACATTGTGTCAGACATATGTTGCTTCCACACAACAACGCAGAAAAATGCACCCAACGTACAGTACACACCAACGTCCAACAACTTTCATCTTGATTTGTGTACTGCTGTAGTAATTTATGATGCCAGTTCACTGGCAAGCGAACTGTCTGGCTGACCTGGTGAGTTTTTCCCATGCAAATGTCTATGATTAGACCCCTGGTGTAAATCTGACACCGCCAGAACAAGTCACATCCTTACCCACAGTTTAGAGATGCCACCAGCATAATCATGGGGAAATACTGAAGAGCCTAAGCTTTGGGGCACTATGGAAAACCATCTGTCAAGGTTCAGACAAAACTAAGAAATTACATTAGAAAATTGTAAAAGTTACTTTTTTCCTCCCCAATTAATTAAACCTATGGACTGCTAGCAAGGAAAATTACACAAGTCTGTTTTGGGTAGGCTAGACTGTGAGACTTCAGCCTTCCAATCTGTCCCATCACCTGCTTGCCACTGCACTGCGGGCTGCCGAAAGAGTCCGTATACAGTGGTCCCTTCATGTGTTTCGCCCCAGCCTTGTTCCCCACCAGCACCAGTTTACTGGTTTTTCCCTTTTGTGTTCTCCTTAGGTACTTTTTCCTCCCTGTTTTTTCCTAGCTTTCCTTCCCTGGTATCCCATTTTAATGTATTTGTCCTTTCCTGTTGAAAGGAGAGCCTGTCTATTCTTAGAAGAGTTTCAGATCCCAAAATAAACTGCTTAACTATGTATCTATTACATCTAGATTGATGTCACATCAGACCCTGACAACATGCTGCAATAGGAATGTGACTACGGCCAAGAACCCCAGCATTTCTGCAAGCTCCACTTTGCAAAGGTTCTTAAAGCAACATTACATACAAAAAATGTAACACACACAACCCAAACATTCAAACATAGGGTTGGGGTTTTTTTTTCCCCATGTATTCTTCTCACTACATAAATGTTGGTATTTTTAAAGCAGTTCTTGCCTGGTATCTAATACTAAAAACCAGACCCTCTACCACCACGTTAAAGAGGAAGAAATCAGGATAACCAGATTATACTGGGAATTCTTCTTAATCAAGCAGAATGCTGTAATTTTGCTGTCAGAGCAAATAAAAGTTAAAAACAGGTATTGCAGTTTAAAGAAAAAAGAAAATAATGAGATCTAGATAATAACTGGATAACAATGTGAGCCTTTCATCTGAGTAAGCCCTCTGAGTCCAGTCCAGGACACTAATAATTGTGAGCAGCTCATTATTTATGACTAAAAACTTCATTCTCTTCCCAATATAGACGCACATTCACGTCAGGAAAAGGCACACTTGTTGACAATATTAACAGAAGCAGCAAGGATCAAACTTTCCACCCAATTACAGAAGTGCTACTGCTCAAATGAGGCTGTAGCACACCGATTGCTCAGTACTTTGAGCTGGTGTTACTTATTAATTTTTGGCTCCAAGAGAAAAAGGAAAGGTAAGCTACCTTTTTGCACAGGATTTAACAAGACTCTTCAAGAAACTCTGCTGGCAAAATGTGAGAAGCAATAAACACTTCTTGAACTTTAAAAAATAATAGTGGTTATTTTAAGAACACAACCATCCTTGGATTTGAACTATTAACAATGCATTAATATAATACCAATAAAGATTATGAAGCACTCTCAAATGTGACCTAAACTGAGAATTGACATATATATATCACATAAAACCCATAATCCATCTAAGTACCATGCTATGTCAGGAATATATTCTAGTTACAACTTTCAACTGGCTTGCACTAAAACACAAAACCAAAACATGCCAACTAAAAAATTATCCCAAATGCCAACTATAACGAAAATTGTAAAAACAGAACCATTGGGAAGTCTGACTATTTTGTATGTAACACAACCTTTGGCCAAACCCTGAACACTGCCCTAAAGGCTAACGTATTACGAGAATCTACACAGGAGAAGTATTTACTGGGAACTCCTGCTCTTTGACAAGATGAAAGCTGAAGTCCAGTTGACAAGTCTTTTCTAAAAAGGTATTTGTTATTTCCTTGGAGATGTGGGGAATTAACACTTGTTTTGTTTCCAGTATATATTAATTTTCCAAGGAAAAAAAAAATCCTTAAATCAAAGCCTTACCCTTTCTTAGTCCCAGGAACTATTTTTGGATTATGTTGTCACATCACAAATTGATAGAACAAACTTTCAGAGGCCAGCCCTGCGTTATGTCATTGCTTTTCAGCGAGGCTCCCAACACTGGCCTTGCTGTGCCTTCACCAACAGAGTTAATAGAAATCACAGAATCATTAAGGTTGGAAAAGACCTCAAGGATCATCAAGTCCAACCACCAACCCAACACTACCTAACTCACTAAATCATGTCCCTAAGCACCACATCTACACATTTCTCGAACCCCTCCAGGGATGGTGACTCCACCACATCCCTGGGCAGCCTGTTCCAATGCCTGAGCACTCTTGCAGTGAAGAAATTTTTTCTAATATCCAGCCTAAACCTATCCCTACTCGTTACAGCTGGGTTTCGAGTAGAGTGCTCTGCCATTCTGTAGTTTATAAAGGTGTGAGTCAAGTTAATTAACTTTTCTGGGATTTTTACATTGTTTTTCAGTTCTAGGAAGACGTCAATCTAAAAATATAAGCGTAACCTGTGCATGTTAAAACTGGGAGGTGAAAAAAAAAACAAATCTGTTCTTGAACAAAAAAAACCCCCTGCCTCCCAAAGCAGCTCACTGCTGCTTGGGAGGTGAAAAAAAAAAAAAATCTGTTCTTGAACAAAAAAACCCCTGCCTCCCAAAGCAGCTCACTGCTGCTCTGCTTCAGCCATGTCCCGAGTTTGCTGCCTGCAACCTGAACAGTCCCTACAGACACACACATGCTTCTATGGTGGGGGAAATCTTTGTGGTTTTTTTCTGTATTCATAAAGATCCTTTATCTCTTTTTGGTCATTAACATTGGCCAAAGATTATAGGTGAAACCAGACAGGATCATTACCATCAGCTCAGTGGGATTTTTGTATAACATGAATTTCCTCAAAGTTGGTTTGTCTGAATGTTTTCCTTGTGAACTCTTGATTTTAAGATTCACCGGATTAAAGAGTCAACTTTTTATTGACTAGATATAAACAAGAAATTGTTATCTATGAACAGGACAGCATAAACTATCACAAGCACAGCAACAGACTTAAAGAAATCCTTGGCAGCCATCCCACTGCCAAGACAAACCTATAGGTTTGTTTATAATTATCCAGAAAGAATTGCCTTGAAAAGGCTCTAAAAACAACATATACGTTAATGATGCTGCTGGGACATGAGTGGCAAAACTATCCATTATCAAACAATTGCCAAGATGCTGGAATACTTGATGCCTTATAAAGAAATAACCTCTTCAGAATAAATAGTTAGAAAAAAACAACTGCATCAGATCTACACCAAAATCAAAACAGAAGAGACTTAGAGGCTAGTAATATAACCTTATGAGGAAAAGAGTTTATTAGAGCATAATGATAAATAAGAATATTTTTATTAGTCACTTGAGAACTAGACTAGATGACAGTGACAAACTTTTTTTTATTGTTTTCTGGGTCTGACACTGCAAATGTCCTTAGGCAAATCAGCTTGTACTATGATTCAAGATTACAGATTTTTTTTTAAAAACATAAATAATGAAAAATAACCAACCGGGAAAGATACAAAACCCAGCAGACATTTAAAAAAATCCCAAAAGCTGCAGTTTTTGAGATAGATGTTAATCTGAGGATAAAAATCACTATAGTCTACAAAAAGTACGTCAATGACTTATGAAGTCTTGGTATGGTACTGTGAGTACCTAAAGACAAAGGCTGCTTTGGTGAAGTACCAATGAAGGAGGTCTTTACCTACACTTGGACACCTCAGGCAATTGTCTTCTGAAATGAAAGGCAACATGGTCCTGTTCCAAAACAGAGATCATTCCATTCTGCTACCATTTCATGCTCTCCAAGGATGATCCATGTAATATTACAGGGTTCACTTTAAGGCTTATTAAGCATCACATAGCAATAAAGTGCATTACAATTACTAAGGTTTTTCCCAAAGGTGTTACAATTCCCTAGAATAAGTGATCCTACACATTTCTGCGAGTTATAACCATAACATCGGAACATACTTGTGGACTTGCTGCAAACAGGTTTATATGATTTATAAAACTATAGGTGTGTAGGTTTCTCAAAGATGCCAGACTTGTTTCTAAATCTTTTTTATTATTTTAAACATGACAAAACCAGACTCACTACCAATTGCATATCCCTGATGTCAGTTTAAGTTCACATGCAGTCCATATGAACCGTGGCAGATGACCGCTTGCCACTCACTTGCTCCCATTATCTTTCCAATATCAAAGCACCGTGGGGAGCTATCAGGAACACCAACCAACCAACCTAACAAGCATCATCACATTTTATCTACCAACTTTGGTTGATTAATTTCATCAGAGGAAAAAGAAAAAAAAAAAAAAAACAACCTACAATCAGCTTCAAACATCTGAAACAAAAAAGATTATGCTCTAATGTTTTATATCTGGAAGGTTTAAGGACCCTGTAGTGGCATCTTGCAGTAAAGAATGGCATGGCAATCCTAACAAACACGCAGCTATACCAGCTTCAAGAGAGCTACTGAAAAGAGGCTTTATTCTACAGAATAAGCACATACCTCACTGTGTTGTGTATTTCTTATCCCCCACTGGTGCCAGTATACCCACTGAAATGAGAGACAAGTGAAATCATAGTTTCTTTGTTTCACTGTTCAACATAGGAAAAAAAGAATGTATGTTAAAAATCTATTAATTGACAAACCAAAGTTACAATAGGAGTTAACTGAAGTAAGTCATCATGCACTTCAACTGCTATCTTCTTCCTCCTAGTTGATTTGAACCATTGCTGAACTGCCAAACCACTGCCTGTACCCCCAGGAGGGGAAGGAGCTGAACGGTGTCCGGGGGAACTCTATGGTGAAAACCAACTCCTGGGGACACCTACTCATCAGGCAGGTAAACTACATCAGTGTGTCCCAACACAAGTTTGCTATGATTTAAAAAGTGGTGTATAAATGCAAGCATAATTGCAATTGTCATAACCTTTGGTATTTTCTAAATAGTAAACAGGAACGGGCAAAAACTAGCTGACAAAGTTAATGCTCACAACGTGTCAACACAGCTTTAGATAAGAATGTTTCGAAATAAACAGCACCCAAAGCTACTGCATGTGCTACCGCTTCAGTAAGGAGCTACTGCTGTGTTTAACTGTGTCAGAAAAAAGTAATCACAAAAATATCGAGGCAATGTTTACAAGCTGCATGATTACTTTAAAGGTAATTATTTAGCTAGAACACATGACTCGTATTTCCCTATGAAAGGCTCTCTACTTAACTGGATTAACACACTATTGATAGCTAAATTCCACTGCCGGAGGCTACTGTCAAGTCATCATTTCCAGAACAAACCTATAAGCTATTCCTTTATCCTGTGTGCCACTATTACAACAAGCTCATCATGAATTTGCTTCCAAAGTGCTCTAAAAAAAAAACTGCTGCAAAGAACATTCAAGAGATGCATGACACAGGATTACCTGTTCTAATGAAATTACACTGTACATCAGTCACAGGTTGGACGGCTAAATACATTTTGCAGCCAACCAAGAAATTAAAATCTAGTTTTTCAATATTGTTGGTTGTTTGTTGGGGTTTTTTTTAGTTTAAAGATGATTCAGTTTTGATGCTGTGAAAATTGCCTATCGCCTGGAACTTAATTCCCAGATGTTTTCTAGGGAAAGCAAATCCAGCTCTGCATTCGCAGCAAACATTTCTCATTAAAATTGTTTATCTTTTTTCTGTCAAAAGCCACACTCACAGACATGTACACTCACCTTCTTCCCCCACTTCTTAACACCCATGCGATACACAGGAGCTTTATTAACACATGGAGAAGTTAGCTAGGAGAGAACAGAAGTAACCCACCTCAGAACACCATTTCTTGCACAAGCATGCATTCAGGGTAACGCACACCCTGTCCTGCGCTGCTCACCTTTGCAGGACCCTCCCTCGCCCTTCCATTTCGGCGAGATGCTAACGCAGAGGTAGAGTAAGGAAGAGGAACTCTTGAGCCTTCCATTTTCACACAGTCACCAACAGCCACGTCAATACAAGCAGAGTCCTCTTTTTTATCTCATCCCCACTTGTAGCATCTAGCTAAAATCATAAAGCAGCAAACTTACAGTGGAGTCACCGTTTGCTCCTACTACACACAAAAAAGAACTGGTTTTAAAGTTAGGTTTAGCAACAGGAACAAAACAAAACAACACAACAACAAAAAAACCCCAACTTGTTCCAAATTGGGGAATTTTGAAGTCTACTTCCTTCCTTCTCTCCCAGCAACACTCTGTTTCCTGATGTGAATACCAGCGGGTGGGAGAGCACAGGCACTTCTAATGAAGGGCCCCAACATGTCCTCATGAAGGGCCAAAGGGGAATAACCAAAAAGGTTAAAGTACACAAGGAACACAATCCAAAGAAAACATTTTCTTTAGGGACAGGACAGGCTGATGTGCTAGCTGCAGACAAAGGACTCAGAAAACAAGTTCCAGTTCCCTGATTCTGTACTGGCAAAAAGCAGCACCCTGCTGTACTCTTTCTGACACAATTTACCCTGTTTTCCTGGGCTGTTGCCTGGCTCAGCAACACCAGCCACCAGCAACTGCACTGCACTGGTCACTCGTGTAATGACAATAGGCTGTTGCACCACGGAGCAGCTCCTGATCAGGACGTCGTTATACAACAAATGCAAAATCTATTTCATAAAACACAGCTCGACTGGGGAGCTCCGCTGCTGGATTTGACCATGTCAGAAGTCCGTGTCTTCCAAAAAAACAAAACAGAAAAACACAAACCATAAAACAAAACAGCCTCTAAGGTGCTGTTAGACACAAAAGGTCCAAGCTAAGGAAGCTAATGAGCTCAGACTGCCAGCAGAATATACCAGGAACCATCAATATGAATGTACCTTCTCTGCTGCTTTGGCTTCACTTAGGGTTTGCTGTCTGCCACTATCAGAGGCCAGACACTGCCTGGATCTTTGATCAGCCAGAGCTGTTTTTTTATTCTTCAGAAGGTTATTAGAGGCTCACGCCTGTATTCTGCAGCCCTTTGCCTCATCCCACCTTTTACTGAACGGGTTACGTTTCATGTAGGAGAAGTAATGAGATTAAGCAAAGGAAGATGTAACGAAAAGGACATTGTACTGACATCTAGATCTACTTGAAATACATTTGTTGTTTCACATGAAAAATAACTGATAGTTTTTATTTCTGTAAAATGTATAAAAAATGTTATCCCTAAGTATGCAGTTGTCAGTTGGGCAAATTCTACAAATCGGGTTTCAAAGCATGACAAAGGTTTCACATTTTTCTTAGGAAAGTCACCTGAGCCCAATGATGAAAAGAAGGCTACGGCTAATTGAAGAAAAAACATCAGAAATTTAGTTTGACTACAAATGAAAGTTACTAAATTTAAAAGATTTAAAAATCCAGTTTAAAGTAAAATTAAGTTTCATAAAGAATAAAAAGAAACTGTTTAACCACACCATAGATTAATAACCAGGGAAATGGGTATTAATCCCTTTCAGCTACCAGTTCTTCAGTTGCATGTAACAGTCCATTCAATGCAAGGAAAAAAAAGCTATAAATAGAATAACTGATGTACAACAGATTTAGAAAGAAGAAAAAAAGATAACCTGACTCGCAAAAGAAAATATTATTAATTGCACATAGTCCCTCTTCAACTACTCCCCCTTTGCATTCCTACCTCTTCTGCACACTAAAAATTCCACCGTGCCATGCCGCCTCCAGCCGGCAAGGAGCGTGGGAAGGGCCCAATTGCGTAAGATGTTATTAAGGCAGCAAAGCTGGCTACTTAACTGAAGATACTTAAATACTCAAAATAATTACACAGATTAGCCCGCGACTCTCAGACCGGAGAGCTGCCTACCTGTAGCTAATAAGGAGTTATCCAAACACACCCTCCCCATGTGCATGCCGCGTTAGGTATCCGTGCCCCAAGGGCTGACGGTGGGAGCCGGGAGCCCTGCGTGTTACCGTGTTTAGCACCAGGCACAATAGGACTTACCACTATTCCCAGTACATCCACATGCTTCCAAGTGATGGAAGTTTTCCCCAACCATGGAACTAATTATGGTATATCAATAAGGTAAATACGTCCCCCCAAAAAAAGTTAATTCACAGGCATAAAGTAACTTTCCTTTAGAGCAGAACAGCAGGAACTTGAACTCCTAAGGATACCTAGCAGTACTGATAGCCCTAAAGAGGCATCTGCTCAAGATGCTGCGGTTAAAGGACAGTGTCTAGCGGAAATATGTGAAGAATCCCACATGGTGGTCCTTCAGATATCAAGCACCAGAGTGTATTTTAGAACAATCTGTGATAAATTTCATTCTTCAGATACTTTATTATAGGCTCAAACCTACAGAAGTTTGGCACAAAATACTATATACTAGTTAAAGTAAATAAGACATTATAAGATAGTTGCTTCTACAAGGGAGGGCAAAAAAAAAACCACCACCCAAGCAAACCACAAAACAGGAGAAAAACTAAATACAGCAATGCACTGCTCTGAGAAGGCAGCTCTGTAAGTACAGCTATGTACAGCTACAGTTACCTTGATGGGATTCTTAGCACACTTTCCATTCCCCAACACATTTTTTTTGGGTGGGAATGTCTTTTGCTTTTGGAGGTTTTGGGCTTTTTGTTTGTTCGCTCATTTTAGTTGTCGGGTGGAGGGGTTTTTGTTTGGATTTTTGTTTGTTCGGGGGTTCTGGGGGGGTGTTTTATTTTGTTGTGTTTTTTAAATAAAGCTCCCTGCCCTGCCTGAGTAGTTCTCTGTTCTTCTTGCAGTGGCCATGCCAGCCATGAGAAGCAAGCATTGAGCAATGAGCTGGAGAGAGAATTGAGAACACAGGCTCTCAGCAAACATCAGGAAATTATTTCCATTTTAGAAGTCAGGAAGCTTTTTACACATTTCTCTACAGGTCTTTGTGCCAAATTCTGCTGAAGAAGAAAATCTGCTGTCATGCCAAACAAATGTGAACAAGCCTATCAACCTCTGGTCTCAATTATACTTTGTTGTTCCTCTTGTTTCAGATTTGTGCCACTTCTCTCCCCAGGCAAGAATGAACAACCCTACATCCCTGTTTGTCTTCTGTAACACGCAAGGACAATGAGCACATTATTTCGTTAGGCCAGAGTTATGCCCATGCTGACTAGCCATATGGCTATTGCAAGGCAGCAAGGATAACAACCCATTTCTTCCTTTTCACCTTGCAGGAATCACTAGTTCCAATGTTCCCTCTGCAGCTGATGTCCATAGTGCTCATAGTGTTCAAGGTGCTTTTAGCGGCACCTTCACGGCTTTCATCTGCTGTCAGATTTGGTCTGAAGTACTTAAAGGTGTCAGTGGTATTGGGACAAGTGCACACTTATGCACATTAAGAAGTCAGACAAAAAATAAACCAACTCTAAGGTTCTCTCAAAAAATCCCCACTAGATCAGAGCCCCCCAGCAATCACCTTATTTCTTATCGCAGGAGTTTCTTGCATTACCCACTCTAGAACTGCGACTGCAGGCAACCAAATGTCCCCTCCAACAAGCTGGTCATGATCCATCTTCAAAACGGGTGCTTTCGCTTGTCCTCACAGCTCATCACTGGAAAGTTACAGATGCAACATACACAGAGAAACTTCAGAAATGTATCTGTAACCATTCTCTAAGGATTAATGAAAAAGTCAAAGAAAACATTCAAAGAATCTTTAAGAGGAACTACGCTGACACAGTCTTGTGCAGAAGAAAAGTCAAGCTACATCACTATAACTTAAGAACTGAAGAATTAATCCACTCAGACGATGTCCATTAAGCTGCCATTAAACTACAGAACACACTTTTTGATTTGAAAATACACATCAGCCTGTGCACTGCCTTTCATTTTTGCTTTCAGCTCACACCCTGTAAGTCAGTTGCTCAACAAAACATGAAGTTTGTCTCACAAAAGAGAGAGTTCTTTCTTAAGGCACAGCCCCAGAAGAAAAACTAAGACAGAGGAAAAATGTTTGAAAATATCTTTATAAACTTCTGAAGCAAAGCTGACATCAAAGGACAGCAGCAAGGGGAAACAAGCTGTTGGATCTGATTTTAACGCACGCTTAAGACACACAAGCAATGTGATTCACAAACAACAAAGACTCAGGGCGTGTATGCGTATAACACATAGGGGGAGGAGTGTATAAATAAAACACAACCACACATAGCAGCCTTTCATGTTATTTAAGTAACTAGAAATTAACCCCTTTCTAAACGCTCTGGCTCCCCCCATCAGTTTCATTCTATCAGTAAGGGAGAGGAAGGGCTGAGGTTACTGTTCCACATTTGGTATTCCTGATTCATGTAACATTGTCTCCTGTGAAATGGGTAAAGTTGATGTAGATTATTTATCTTGGGGGAATATGACCTATACCCAGTGGTTAACTACATGGTTTAACAGGTATTACACCGGCATTATTTCATATAAGGCTGCAGGAGTCAGCCAGTGGTCTCACATGAGATCTGTCCTCCATGCACACAGAATAAAAATGCTGAAGTGTAAAAAAATAGCTACAAAACAGGAAACCACATACAGGCATGACATCCATCCAACCTAGTAAATCTGCACTAAATATCAGATTTAAGTTGTGGGGCTTCTCTTTTAATTTTAATTTTACACTAGACACCTCTACATTAGAACAGGGGGGAAAGTCGTTTGACATGATTTGTACACAGGCTGATAATGATGCTACAGATAGATTTGACCAGTGTTGTTTAACATCTTTGTTGGAGACATGGACAGTCGGATGGAGTACACCCTCAGCAAGTTGCCGATGACACCAAGCTGTGTGGTGTGGTGGACACGCTGGAGGGAAGGGATGCCATCCAGAGGCACCTGGACAGGCTTGAGAGGTGGGCCCGTGCAAACCTCATGAAATTTAACAAGGCCAAGTGCAAGGGCCTGCATGTGGGTTGAGGCAATCCCAAGCACAGATACAGGCTGGGCGGAGAGCGGATAGAGAGAAGCTCTGAGAAGGACTTGGGGGTATTGGTGGATGAGAAGCTCAACGTGAGCTGGCAGTGTGCGCTTGAAACCCAGAAACCAACCGTGTCCTGGGCTGCATCAAAAGAAGCATTAGCAGCAGGTCAAAGGAGGTGATTCTCCCCCTCTACTCTGCTCTCATGAGACCCCACCTTGAGTACTGTGTTCAGATTTGGGACCCCCAACATAAAAAAGACCTGGACCTGTTGGAGAGAGTCCAGAGGAGAGCCACAAAATTAATCAGAGGGCTGGAGCACCTCCCCTATAAGGACAGGCTGAGAGAGTTGGGGTTGTTCAGCCTGGAGAAGAGAAGGCTGCGGGGAGACCTAATAGCAGCCTTCCAGTACCTGAAGGGGGCTGCAGGAGAGGTGGGGAGGGACTCTTTATCAGGGGGTGTAGTGACAGGACAAGGGGTAATGGGTATAAGCTAAAAGAGGGTAAATTTAGACTAGACATTAGGAAGAAATTTTTCACTGTG